>NC_056732.1:1541542525-1541630394 GCF_019279795.1 Protopterus annectens
ACACTATCCAGCCCAATGATGCATGTGCTGTGTGCAACTTATCTGTAGCAGAATAGACACACTGACAAGGTAGTTAGCACTGATAAACCCAGGTCTCTCAGATGTGTGTATGACTGGTATGTGTTTGTCAATGTGTATATGACAGTATGTCACACTATGTATTGTTCATAAACAACCAGTACATCCCCCATTACCATACTGCACAAGGCATGGTGATGTTCTTCACTTAACAAGTAACCTCGGACACACCTCATCCTAATAGCTGTGTGGTGTGTGCAATTAAGGCCACACACATTAGTAGCAATAAGTACATATGTAGGGGTTCTACTCTCAGTGTTGCCAAGTAAGAGTGTGTGTATGTGAAGGGATCTACTTCAGTTTGCAGAAAATACATGTCCTAGGAGGTCATCTGTCTGAGAACTGACTGGCAAATGCTAACAATTCACAGGTATCATCTTGTGGAAATTGATTCCATGAAAACTAGTAGTAGATGTGTAAATGCCCACTTCCCCACTGTATAGCTGTACAGCACTACTGGGATTGGTATATATATAGCTGGGTGTGGATCTTGTGGACACAGCCACCATCACTGTGGTTATTGTTGTGTATATCCCCCCACTTAGTTGACTGTAATACTGTACAGTTTATGTTAACAGGTTAAGTAGTTGTCAATCACACTATCTGGGGTTCTACACCACCCCGCACCCTCCAAAGGGTAGGACTGTGCCACCCACACCAACACACCTATGTTTACCAAGTTGAGGATTGCACTACAAGGGGACATATACCCTGCCAGTACCATCGTCAATGACATTAAACTAGCAGACTGATTATTTCCCAATGTGATGTTGTGCCTATTCTGTCTTGGTGGAATTACATAGGCTAAAATGGGTTCCCTGCAAAAGTACATACATCCATGTGTATAGTATTATCTGTGTATTGCATCAACGCCTAAGCCTCTGTGTGTGTGTGCTATACACAAACATATTGTGGTGTGGACAGCAACCCCCCCCGTACCACCCAGTACTCTTACCATCGTCTACTGTAGATGGGCTGCTAACATCAGCCACCATGTACTCACCTGTATACATCCCTCAGACCTATCAGGCATGTGGCACATGCAGTAACTGTTATACAGACCTGTGACTTGTGTTCAGCTGTACCCAGAATACAGTACTGTCAAGATGTCACCACAGTGCCAAACCTCTTGTAGGAAACAACAGCAGACCAACATCCTGCTGACACATAGACACCTGCAACACAAACGGAATACATTATGGAAACCACAATCACTCAGTGTTAATAACAGCTATAATGCACCATGACTGAACAGCTACACATCTTGACATGTAAGCATTAAACTTTAGTGCTGAAAACATGTTGCACAACATTACATTGGTACACCTTAGTACAGTCACCCTTTGCGGCAGAACCATATTAGCCTGTCCCTGCATCGATGTTAATGTGGCACAGGTATCATCATATGCACAGGGTGTGTTGTGGGTTTGCCAGAGACCTAGGCTGAGCCATTTGGTTGACATCATGTGTGTGTGTGTTAGGGGGTTTCATTATTAATGGGACTGTGCAAATGTGGTGTGTGTAGGTATGGGGTTGTCTTGGCTGTGCTGGTGAAGTGTGTGTGTATGCATGCACACAGTTCTGCCATGTAGCTGCCCTATACAGGGGTTTGTTGGACAGCTGCAGACCATACCTGGCAGGATGTGCAGGTCATCATCTCTATCCACGGACATGAGAACTGTGCTTGCCAGGGGTTCCACGGGCACTATCAGGCACAAGCCAAGATATGGTACTCTCCACTAATGATGACATATGTCCACTGGATCCAGATCCCTCTTGGGACTGGCCAGGGCCACATGTACATGGCCTGTTATATTGTGGTGTGGACAGCAACCCCCCCCCCTGCAGTGCTGGTACTGCCACTGCCAGAGCGGCACTGACTTCTTGCATGTCCATGTCGACCTCCACCTTTGCTGACTTATGTCCATGTGGATGTTGCACTACTCCCACGATTTGCTCAAGCACAGCCATTGCATGGTCGAGTATTCCCACCATCTCTCCCAACCATCTATCCATGGCCTCTGCAAAATAATGCTGGGCACCTGCAAGATCACGGATGTTGTCAATAACAGCAGAATGAGTAGCCACCTGGAGCCTCAGACCCTGTCTGGTATAACTTTCCATATGTGCCTGCGCCTCCATGATGGCCTGAAACATGCGCCTGGTGACACCAACTGTGGCACTTCTGCCAGGGGCATGATGACCAGTAGCCCTCCTATGAGTACCTGTGTACATCTGCCTCTGTGGTACCTTGCCAAGCATCTGGCTATGGCTGCTGTGTCCAGACACGCTTGCCATTGTCACCATACTGTCCTGTCCCATGCTACCACTCGCCAACTGTCCCTCCTCTATGGCCACTGGTGATGGGGTATGTATAGGCAATGTGACTGTGTGTGGGGAAGGGGTGGATAACAGTGGAATGTCAAATGATGGCACAGCTTCAGTCCCTGACAACCCTGCCTGTGCCTCACCACACCTTCCATCATTGTCAGAGTCTGTATGGACACTAACATCAGTTTGCCTGCAGGAGGGACCCTGACCCACCTTGCCACCTGTGAGGGAAAAACAAGAAAAGCACTTTAAGACCTGTATGTCATTGCTTACCTGTACACACACACACACACACGCACACACGCACACACGCACACACACACACACACACACACACACACACACACACACACACACACTTACAGGTGAGGTTGCACAAAGATATTATACACAGACCTCTCATTACCCATCTGTCAACATGCATGACATATGGCACTCAACAGCATGCACTGCAGCTATAGTCAATTCCTGTTACCAACATTATACATCTCTGTGATGCATGAGTTGTGATAGTAAGTCATGCCCCTTCCCCTGGAACACACTGCACCTATGTACACAGTATTGCTATGCACCTGTTCAGCACCCTGGCATGTACTGTGCACCATACCTTACAGGTGTACACGCCATTGCTGAATGTGTATATGTATGTCAGTTATGCTTGCTGTGCTGCTCACAGCTCCTATGTGTTTGTCTGACACATACCTGGGATGATATGTGGACAGATGTCAATAGTGAATGCCTGATGTCTGATTTGCAGATCTCATCATCAGTGGTGCATGTATGATCAATAAAATACAATTACACTGACAACCATCAAAGCTTGCTGTGGCTATGAGGAGTGTGCACACATTTATTGACATGGCACCCTCTTCCCTGATATGCCATGGGGCCACAGTACTGCATATGTTAACATTACACAAACCTGATATGTGACATATGACCTGTGCAATCAATTGCAGTATCAAACAAATGTGTTAGTTGTGCAGATGCTCATTGAGATGCATACAATATCTGGGTGCATAGGTGTGCACACCCTTAACATGATGTTTTGTTGCATCAACTGTTAAGTGTACTACAACAGTCACTATTCCTGGAAGGGGGTATACTAGCATGGCCCATCTGCACTTGCCAGTATTTGGTCACGCTGCCCTACAAATGTCCCCCAACTCTGCAAGATTGCAAGGTCAACTTGTGCACAGCCCTTCGAGGTCACTCAGTGCCTTCACAATTGCTGTGGAGTCAGGGTTATGTCTGCCACAATTCATGACCTTGACTGTGTGCAGATACAGTCATTCTTAGCGAGCTTTGGATGTCTGCTTTAGTTCACTGTTGTGTTTCAGATTGACACTCCTCCCCATCCTCAGCCTTTTTGCAGATGCTTGACAACTATGGGCCACACATGAGAGTCATTTTGCAGTGTTGCAAATTCAGAACACCATGTGTACTGGCCTAGTCCCTGCTAATGAACAGCAAACATACAGGTGTACACTGGCACCAGCAAAGTACAGATGGGGATGGTGGGCCTGAGGTGGAGTGAGGAATTGCTTGTGCAGCACATGTATCTTAATTGGTACTGTCTGTAGGTTTCGAACTTGGTCTTGGTACACCATTACACATTGCAACACATGCTTTTGGGGGTCTTTTGATGTTATGCATATGCTACCTGTAGAGAGCCCTGGGTGATGTTTCCTGTAGAACATCTTTCCCATCTGGTTTCCCTAACCCATAGGCCACACATATGCAGAGTCCAGGACATTGTCTACACAGGTACTGCACAGCCAGTACATGCTAGACATTCCTGCAACTCTCTCAGTGTTGCGGCATATTTCTAGGCAACTTCCACGATGAGTTTGCAACATGTCATCATCTGTCTTGGATGGCCATCTGTTTATTTTCTACATTAATGTTGTCCCATACTTCCTTGTCACATACATGACTGTCTACACTGTGTGCTATAGTATATGCAATGGTGAGGTAAGGCTACATGTCCCACTCCTGCTTGCTACCTATTGGGTATGGGATCCATTCCATGGCTTGCAAATGCATGCAAGCCATGGCTGCCTCTGTTGCAGATGAGAGGACAAATGTGATGGACATACGTCTTGGACATAGACCATTTCTTGGTGTGACATTGAGGACCTGTACTTGATGGAAGGTGCATACTCATGAAGAGTGAATGCTGTCAGTACCTCAAAAGCTGCTTCCACAATATGTTATTTGGAGTGTGTGCACACATATGCTTCCAGTGTTTGTTAAGGTATGTATTCCCCATATTTGCTCATGTTAGGACCACATTACAGGTTGTAAGGGTTGTGGAATGTGGTACTGTGATATGCTGCTGTGTAGATCTGCAACAGTTGCCATTGTAATAGTGGTATATACACTGTTGTAGCACTGTATAAGGGTGATGTTTCAGACATGTTACTGCTGTAGGCCATTTGTCCCACCATTATGTTCATCTCTGTGCACACAACTTGCAATGACAGGTTGTTAGTTATATTGCAGGAATCTTATATACCCTTCAGATATGCCACTATGGTGACCACTGTGATGCAGTGCAGTTAACAGCTACAATAAGTTAACATGTATAGCATGCATTATGGGTAGGTGAGTTAAATGTGTGCATGGCAAATACCATGGACATAACATGGCCGGTGTATTGGCGAACCTGAACAAACAGCACCATACTCACCAGCTACAGGCTGCTGCCCCAGAGGTATACCCGAGGAAACTACATAGTTGTGTGAGAGATGTGATGTCAGTAGCCGAACCTGTGGCATTAGTACAGGGTGGGAGCAGCATTTCAGTAAATCAACAAATCCACAGTATTACAGATTATGCACATCTATTCATTACTACACTGCAGCAACAGACTATATATATTTTATCTCACATGTGCATGATTAAACTTTACAGATGCAGATGGATAAGCAGCAGTAGTCTACTGATGTGCCCCTGTGGCCTTACTTGCATGCTCCTCACTCATTGTGTGGGTAGCACCCACCTTCACAATGCTTTCAGCTGGGTCTTGGCTTTGCTGGTGGGCAGGTGACCCGAGGCTGGTGAGGAGCTCCTCAGCATGTGTCAGGGGGGCCTGGATGGCATGGCCCCCCCTGTGGCTAGCTGGTCCCTCCTAACTGCAGCAGCACACTGACGGGCGTGGCAGATGAGGTCAGTGTACTGATGTCAGACCTGCTCATAACTGTGGCTATGCAGGCTGACATCGTTTACCCTGTGGACGAGCTTGTTGCACAGGGCAGTCCTCTCCTGCAGATCATGGGCTGTACAGCCAAAGAAGGTGTGGTGGTGCTACACCAGGTAGTTGATAATCATATCATTTTCCTGGGGGGAATAAACTGGCAGCTGCTCTCTAGACATGATGCCTGAAAGACATAAAAAGGAAAAAAGGTTTGAGGACCTCACACTGTAAGGATATAATAGTTGTTAATTGAAATCTCTGTCCCCCCCACCATATCTGTAACAATAATCTGAACACACAGCTCAATGGGTATGTTTACAGCAAACCTACTGTTGGGACATATATCGTATTGTACGACAAATAGTGCAATGTGTTTCTAGTCATGTTTCATGTTGAAACACTATCATTGGTGGTCTGTTGCTAACAATGTCACCTGTATGCCATTGTAAAGGCCACTATGGTTCCATATATGCATGCATTCTGTTTGCTATGTGACTGATCCAAATCTGGTGTTTTGTGTTAATGGGGATATCTATGCATGCTGTTAGAAGTAATCCTGGATTGTGTGGACTATTACAACCCACATTTGTTCTGTAACTGTGACACAATAGCATGTTTGGGAAGTATGTTCCCAGCAGAACCACGTCTCCCACATCATCTGGCCATGTTACCAGGCCACAGCACATCTGGGACCCACCCTGGGACCTCATCATCTGCTGGTCCTGCACTACCTTCAGGTGGAACCACCTCAGGGGATGGTGTTTGTTCCCACCTGAGAGCACACACTGACAAGATCCTGTCACCTGAAGTCAGGTCCAGGGTCCGGTGCATAGAGAGCTCCACAGAGACTTGGGGGATATGCTACACCACCTTGAGGCACTTAGTACACAATAACAGGGTCTGCATGCTCCTCCTGCTCAGCACCCAGCTCAAGCACTTTCAGGGCTATGAAGATGCAGTTGTGACTACCTATGGGTGGGGACCTTGGTCCCGCTGTTTCCATTTGGGGGCTCAAGGGCTTCCACTTTCCAAACACCACTCCCCATCCAAGGTGTTTACCCACCACATGTGTCATATACCGCCCCTGTATGCTGTCTTGTCTGTCTTCCAACCCAACCTACCTCCCCAAATATACCTACTATCCTTCCCTAACATACCAATCTCACCTTCACAAACAAGGGCAATATGTTCCCAACATGGATTTCACAACAGACATAACTGTCCATTTCGCACCTGCTTACAACTGTATATATATATATATATATATATATATATATATATATATATATATACATATATATCTGTGTGATGTTTTCTCAAACATATCGTGCAGCACAGTCATTCAACAGCAGGGGAAATGTATTTATATATACAGATATTATATATATATATATATATATATATATATATATATATATATATATATATATATACACACACACACACACACACACACACACACACACACACACATATATATATATATATATATATAGTTCCCTATCAGAAGCCTGAAACACTATAAGCCTGAAAATCAAAATCCTGAAACCAAAAGCCTGAAAATTCAAAATCCCGAAAACCCAAAATCCTGAAACTCAAAATCCTGAAAACACAAATAATGCTAATATGTCACTATAAAGGCACTAATATCTACCAACTGACCCTGACCCTAACCCTAACCCTAAGGTCCGTCACTATCGCACACTCACCTGACCAGCGCCCTAACCCTAACTCACTTAAACCACCCTAACCCCAATATTTGTCACTATTGCATACATGCCTAACCTGCGCCCTAACCCTAACTCACTTAAACCGCCCCTAACCCTAACAGAAAACCAACCACACACTTACCTGAACCCAATGCATGACCTAACACCACAGGGCTAACAATAGCAAAGCCACAATGACGTCAGTATGTCCATTTTGTGTTTTCAGGATTTTGAGTTTCAGGATTTTGGGTTTTCGGGATTTTGAATTTTCAGGCTTTTGGTTTCAGGATTTTGATTTTCCGGCTTATAGTGTTTCAGGCTTCTGATAGGGAACCATATATATATATATATCTGGGTGTGTGTGTGTGTGTGTGTGTGTGTGTGTGTGTGTGTGTGTGTGTGTGTGTGTGTGTGTATGCTTGTGTGTTTGTATATATGTAGACTTACACGTATATGTATATATATATATATATATATATATATATATATATATATATATATTTTTTTTTTTTTTTTTAATATATGATCCAAGAAAAAACCACCACCAAAACTTCAACACAAGTGAATCCAAATGTAGATACGAACACACCCAACCAAGGCAAAAATCAGGAAGGCAACAGGATAAAATAATATAAAAAATCCAAATGTTTATTAGGCCAAAAGAAACGTAAGCACTTTCACGGCAATAAAAATCCGCTTCATCAGACGTATATTCAAAAATCCTTCATTCCTTATTTAAATAGTAACTGAAACACTAAAACAATTAAAAGGTAGCCTATAGTTAAGCTAAAACAATCAATTAATCAATTAAACAAGGCTGATAATCATTCAGTTAATTTAAAAGTAGATTTCATCTGCTAGCCTAAATCCTAAACACAAAGAAAAAAAAAAAGAAAAAAATATCTCTTGTTTTTCCTGCTTTACTAGTTTAGTCCAGTTTCAGAGTTGCTGATTCCTGGGCTTTGGTTGTAGTTCCTGTGTACTGTTTCCTTGCCTTATTTGGGGGAAGGGAAGCTACCTTGCTTACCAGTGGGAGTGGGAAGCATTGAGCTGCCTTTTGTCCAGTTTTGGGAGGTTTCAGCCAGTAACTAGTAGTTTATTGGTCGTTTTGGGCCAGTTTCTAGCTTTTTCCAGCCCCCGGTATAAAACTTTCAGCTTGTACCTACTCAGCACAGACTCCACGTGGCCCGCAGAGTAATCCAGGCTGCAGAGAGCTGAGTAAGCGACTTTTCTTGATACTAAGTATATTTTTTGTTGCTTTCCACATCTGAATACCTAGCAACTGTATTTCGCCTGCCTTTCTGTTACATTGAAGCTGTTTTTACTGCATTTAACTTAATATTGCACTTGGAATCCTTGTTTGTTACTATTTGACTGTATTTGTAGAAAATTCTTCTGTGTAAGCTGTAGTAGCTGATTCATAGCATTTATAAGTGTTTGCTGTACCTGTTTCTGCCTGTTTTGTGAAAAAAAAAAAAAGAAAAAAAATATCTCTTGTTTTTCCTGCTTTACTAGTTTAGTCCAGTTTCAGAGTTGCTGATTCCTGGGCTTTGGTTGTAGTTCCTGTGTACTGTTTCCTTGCCTTATTTGGGGAAGGAAGCTACCTTGCTTTCCTGCTTTACTAGTTTAGTCCAGTTTCAGAGTTGCTGATTCCTGGGCTTTGGTTGTAGTTCCTGTGTACTGTTTCCTTGCCTTAATTGGGGGAAGGGAAGCTACCTTGCTTACCAGTGGGAGTGGGAAGCATTGAGCTGCCTTTTGTCCAGTTTTGTGAGGTTTCAGCCAGTAACTAGTAGTTTATTGGTCGTTTTGGGCCAGTTTCTAGCTTTTTCCAGCCCCTGGTATAAAACGCTAAACGCTGCTAGCGTGATTTAGAGCGATTTGGCGTGGAGCTGCCACTGTTGCACACGAGGGCAGTGCCGATTAAGCAGGTTTAAACTATCCGGGCTAGCTAAAGTCCACTCTTCAAATTTTCCTTAAAACTACCTTCCTCGAGCTATACTACTGATCAAATCAGCGATCCTATAACTAAAAGATCAACTCTACTTGACTCCAAGTAGACTATTCTCTATCTATTAAACCTAGCACTTGCTCCTACAGTACTTATTACCTTGATACGGCACTCTTGTCATAGATAGTTCCCCAAAAAGGCAACCCCCCATTTCTCGGTCACCCACGCCCCCGAATCTTTTTAAAGTTTTTCGCCTACCTACCCTTCTAGCATGTCGAGGGATCAGTTGCTAGTGTCCTCTCCTGCTCAGCTGGTGAACCTGGGAATATTGAGGCAATGTTTCAATTGCCTCATGTACACAGACAACCCTTTCCTCCTCCCACAAAACACAAATACATGCGAGAGATGCAACTATACGGCCAAACTGGAGGCTGAGCTCTCAACATAGGACTGGCAAGACCAGTCAGGAGGAGAAGGTTACCACACACACTATAGACCCAGTCTCACATAGTACCATTACAACCTCAAATCATACACATAAACACACAAAGACATACTGAGGCTCTGATCAAAAATCTACCAAAACAGCAGAGGCCACCAAAGCAGACACCCAAACAACCACCACCTCAGAACACAACACCCGCAACACATAGACCTCACAGTCAGAGTGTCAAACAGTCACAGCCCTTAAGGCCAAACACAATGCCAGACACACTAGTCATTGGTGACTCCATAGTCAGACACACTGATGTCCCGCCACCAGACTGAGTAAGGAGAAGGTCACAGTAAGCTGCCTGTCGGCGCTAGAATCCACATAACGCAAGCACTCAGGTCTCTCAACAGCAGGTACAAATATGACTCAGTCATTGTCCACGCTGGTGTAAACGACCTGAGACGCACCTCCTTGGACTACATGAAAAGAGACATTGAGGAGCTCTCTGATTATGTAGCCCAGGCAGGTATGACCCTGACCTTGAGCAGTATCCTACCTTCACCAAGAATGATGCCACAATACAGAGATAAGATGATCAGCTTTAACAATTGGCTTAAACACTGGTGTCATTCAAAGGGGATCCAGTATCTGTCTGCCTGGGATGACATGCTGGACAAGCCACGCTGCTTCGCAAGGGACGGCTTGCACCTGTCACCCCTGGGATTCCGGATATTGGCAAAGGCTCTTGCCACCCCATAGTGCCTTTTTAGGCAAGGCTCAAATTCTAAACCTACCACCCTAGAACACAAAAAGGAAAAAACTAAGGGTAATGCTGCTCAATGCCAGAAGTCTAAATCTCAAAATGCACGCACTCGAGGCCCTTCTCAGTATGGAGAACATCGATGTCTGTGCTGTGACAGAAACCTGGTTCAAGGCTCCTGAGAGCACCCCAGTGCTATCAGGTTTTACCTCATATCATGCTCCGCCCCAAAATCCGGACAATACCAAGAAAGGAGGGGGGGGTATCCATATTCATCAAGGACACCCACACCTCAAGACTGGTGGCAACGCACGATGCATCGGAGACCATCCAGGTGCAATTAACCATAGGCAAGACTGCTCTGCAAATTGTAGCATGTTACAGGCCACCCTCACAAACTCAGGAAACTCACATGGCCTTCCTGAAAACACTAGAGGGATAAATGTATCACCAAACACCATCATACTAGGTGACTTCAATTACCCTAATATAGACTGGGAACACTACTCAAGCCCAAACACCCTAGCCCAAAAGTTCCTGGAATTCATAAACTCAAATGCCATGGAACAACTAGTCACCATCCCCACAAGAGGAGATAACATACTTGATCTCATCATCACGAACATGGGAGCACAATGTTCAACACCAGAAGTATACCCCTCACTGGTGAGATCAGATCACAAACTAATCTCGCTGGAGGTCCTC
The DNA here is from genome assembly GCF_019279795.1 of Protopterus annectens. NCBI lineage: Eukaryota > Metazoa > Chordata > Ceratodontiformes > Protopteridae > Protopterus > Protopterus annectens. Next base: position 1,541,553,689 of record NC_056732.1, read on the forward strand.
ATCCCACCCCCACCTGAAATAAAAAAGACCACAGTAAAGAACTTCTCAAAAGCCGACTTCACACTTCTCAAGACTAGTGTGGTCTCCTTTCAGGCCCCCGAGCCGGCAGAAAACAATACTCAAGCCGCTGAATCACTTACAAACGCCTTCTACCAGCACCTGCAGGACTGCATGGATAAGGCAATCCCAAGCAAAACAAAGACTCTTTGTACCAAAGGCAAGCGCCCAGTCTGGTGGACCCCAGCCATAAACAAACTCTACAACAAAAGGAGGAAGCTACTACAAGATAGAGCAAAATCCTTAAAAGGTAAGACACCCTTGATCACTATGAGTAAAAACTAAGAGCTCTCATAAAATCATCCAAAGCAAATTTCGAGAGAAAATAGCTAAAGACTCAAAAGACAATCATAAGGCCTTCTTTAGCTATGTTAGAAACCTAGGAGGAAACTCCCAGATATGCTCAGAACTAGTTCAAAATGATGTGAAGATTACTGATCCTACAGACATTGCCAACATACTGGCTGACAGGTTCAGTGCAAACTTCTCCCCTCCCCCAAAAGGAGAGATATCTATACCAAATGAGTGCAGCCCCCAAACATCTCCAGCGCCCAAGTGAGAACTGCTCTCCAAAGCAAAACACAGCGTCCATGGGACCCGATGGTGGCGCCGGCGGTGTGCTCCAGGAACCCAATGAGGAATTAAAGCCACAGCTAGGACAGCTGTTTAATCAAAGTCTTACCTCTGGATACGCACCCAGGGGTGGCGCACTGCAACTGTGGTCCCACTTCACAAAGGCGGTGCCTCCACAGACCCTGGAAATTACCGCCCATTAGCTTGACAAGCCTTATCTGCAAAGCCATGGAGAGGATCATAATGGACCTCATAAATAAAGACATAGAATTTGCAGACTTTGGATCCAACCCAGTTTGGCTTTGTCAAAGGCAGATCATGCCTTTTAAACTTGGTTGACTTTTTCAAACAGTCACCAAAGCCATTGATGAGGGAAAGGCAGTCCATACAGCCTACCTCGATCTGGCTAAGGCCTTCGATACAATACCCCACTCGGTATCATTGAAAAACTCATCAGCTTAAATGTTAACCCATACATCACAAGATGGGTTGCAAACTGGCTGAGTGACAGAACCCACAGGGTCAGAGTTGCTGGCCATGTCAGACTCAAAGCCTGTCACAAGTGGTGTCCCACAGGGCTCAGTCCTGGGCCCACTCTTGTTTGGCATCTACTTTTCCAAGTACAAGCAAACACAGGAGGGTTATGGCTGACAAAGTTTGCAGATGACTGCAAACTGGGCCATAGTAGAAACACATCTGACACAGATATCCTTCAGAAGGGTCTCACAGAAACGGATAACTGGTGCCAGAGCCACGGCCTAAAGTTAAATGCCAAAAATGCATAGTCATACCCTTCGGGAAAAACAAGGTTACCCTAGCTACCAAATAGGTGGCAATCCACTGAGCACAGAAGAAGTTATCAGGGACCTGGGGACCCAGGTTGATAGTAGTCTGTCATTCGACACCCATGTAGCTAAAGTAGTTAGGAAGTCCTTCTACATTGCCCACCTTATCATGAAGGGATTCTCATCTAGATCAAGGGAGGTCATAGTCTCCCTTTACATCACTCATCAGACCAATGATTGAGTACAATGCCCCATTCGAATGTATCTGACCCGACACTTGCAGCAGCTGGAGAGGCCACAAAAGTTCCTCACCAAAAGGATAAAGGGTCTCAAAATCTGTCTTATGCTGCCCGACTGAAAGAACTCCAGCTCTATTCAGTCGCCAGCTTGCTCAGAGGTGACCTTTGCCTAACATACAAGGCCATGTCAAACCCAGATTTGATGAATATGCTTCACCTCAAAAATCTAGATCCATCAGAGCCACAAGGGCGGAGACTTAAACCTCGACACGGCTATTAATAGGACGTGCTGGAGAGATAGATTCATCACCCAAAGACTCCTATGCTGTGGAACAAAATCCCGGTACATGTGAGGCAGAGCACCTCGCTGGCCTTGTTCAAGAGAAATCTTGACCAATGGATGGGAGATCGCAGATATACCCCAGGAATTACCTCAGTGTCACTGCTCGACAGAGGCACAGCAAAATAATGGGTATAGTTCCCCATACTAAAGGGGTGGCGTAAGCCACAAAACAATGGGCTAGGCTTATAAATGCCCTCGGGCAGATAGCCTAGTATGAACCTATGAACCTATGAACCTATAAAGTGCTCAATGAACTACATTAAAAACATAACTATCACAACCTAGCAATAAAGGCAATATATGATCTAATATTAAACAATGAAATGTCTTAACAACAGTGTATATGAATGAATGAGATAATATATCAATATAAATATAAATGTAAATATAAATAATTCATTTCATTTTAGCTTTCTACTTTTTAGTATAGGTTTTAAAGGGACTGTGTCATTAAGACCACGCCCCCTATGTGCACCTAGCTTTAAAATCCATTTACTCTCTAAAGTTTCTGTGTTATTAACTAAGTCATCCATTCTTTCGCTTATTTCTTGTAGTTGCAGTACCTGAAAGCGAAACTGATATTTTTCTCCTAGATATAAAGTATGTTTTGCTAGGGCACTGTAAATGAATCCCTTAGATGTACAATACATATGATCCCTAATTGCTCACTTCACGAAGGAGCGATATCTTACCTACATAGAATGAATAACATTCCATGCAGGTAGCTATATATACTAAATTTTTTGATGTACAAGTACTAGAGTTTCTTAGCTTCCATAAATAACCAGTGTCAGGGTGCCTAAAATATCGCGATTCATCAATGTATTGACATTATGCACATTTACCACATTTTCTTGTACCTAACCACATCACATCTTTACTTTCTGTCAGAGTAGTGGGATAACATAAATGTTGTTTTAAACATTTTTTATTCTTATAGACATAAGTCGGCCTTCTGCCCACTATACTTGCAGTAAGGTCATCTGTTAACAGAATATGCCAATTTTGAGCTATAATCTGTTCTATTTCATTCACATTCATGGCGTAAGGTATAACAATGGGTAATTTGCTAGGTACTATTTTAGAACTTTTATTCTGAAAATCTCTTGGTCTATATGAAAAATAAGGTTTCGCTTGACCTCCTCTTTGTAAGTCCACTTGCTTATAAATTCTATTAATTTTAAATTCATCATAGCCTCTTCTAACAAAATTTGTCTTCAATTTAATTAATTCTTTATCATATATATCCTGGTTACAACACAATCGCATTGCTTGCCCTTTCACAATATTATGAAAGACTCTAGGATTATGCATGCTGTCCCTGTGTAAATAAGATGGTTTATAACAGGGTTTCCTGTAAACCATAGTGCTACAGGTGCCTTGTTTAACAAGGACAGTGACGTCCAAGTAGTCTATATTTTCTCGTGAATATTTTATGGTAAATTTTAAAAAATTAATACTATTATTAATTCTCTCATGAAATTGTAGTAAAGACATTTCATCACCCTGCTGTAGAATAAACAGGTCATCCACAAACCTTTTATAATATATTATTTGGGGGGTTGATAGCAGATGTTCTAGCTCCCAGGCTACCATTACTAAGTTGGCATATGTTTTGGCGCAGCTGGTACCCATTGCTACGTCAGTAGTTTGTTTATAGCAAATATTTTGAAATAGAAAAATATTATTATCAAGGACTATTTCTAACAGCATGCATAATAAATCTGCTTTATTTTTATCCACCAATTTGTGTTCTATCATTAAGGTTTTTATCATATCTAACCCTTTATTGTTTGGAATTGACGTAAATAGGGCAACCACACCAAGAGTAACCAATATAATATCACTAAAATTATCTATTCCAGTTGTAGTGTCATAAAGGCTAGTTAAGAACTGTTCAGTATCTCTTAGTACATAATCATAATTAGATAGCACTTTCTTTAACTCTTTCTTTAACATATACTAAAAAGTAGAAGGCTAAAATGAAATGAATTATTTATATTTACATTTATATTTATCTTGATATATTATCTCATTCATTCATATACACTGTTGTTAAGACATTTCGTTGTTTAATATTAGATCATATATTGCCTTTATTGCTAGGTTGTGATAGTTATGTTTTTAATGCATTTTACTGAACACTTTGTGTTTAGGATTTAGGCTAGGAGATGAAATCTACTTTTAAATGAACTGAATGATTATCAGCCTTGTTTAATTGATTAATTGATTGTTTTAGCTTAACTATAGGCTACCTTTTAATTGTTTTAGTGTTTCAGCTACTATTTAAATAAGGAATGAAGGATTTTTGAATATATGTCTGATGAAGTGGATTTTTATTGCTGTGAAAACACTTACGTTTCTTTTGGCCTAATAAACATTTGGATTTTTTATATTATTTTATCCTGTTGCCTTCCTGATTTTTGCCTTGGTTGGGTGTGTTCGTATCTACATTTTGTTTATATATCTATATATATATATATATATATATATATATATATATACGTACATAAATATATATATATATATATGTGTGTGTGTGTGTGTGTGTGTGTGTGTCTGTATATCTGTAGACATACATGTATATATATTACATATATATATATATATATATATATATATATATATATATATATATATATAGTGTGTCTTTAAACATCAGGTTCACACTTTCTAAATCTCCTTCCTCCACAGATGCACTGTTCTGCCTTGCTACAAAACAGAAGGGTGCCACATGTGGACACAGCCTAACATTAGGGGAGTATGTATATAGGGACAGATTGCAGGTAAGCCTATTACAAACCTATGACATTTGTGCATGATACATTTCACGTTAACATGACTGTCCTGAAGGTGGTGGGGTCTAAAACTCATGTGTCTATCATAACTTCATTACTTCCACCTCCAGCTGTTTGCCACAATTATATATGTGTCTTGAGGTACAGAACACACACTATGATGGCTTACATCTTGTCATTCATTGCTGATCTGCACAGTTGACAGGTATGGCCCACTGCCCACAGGGCTAGATGCTATGTCCATAGCAGTTGTTCAGCAGGACATCATTACAACAAGTCTTGATGGCACATGTAAATCTTTCTGCATCATCTAACCCATTATTACAGACCAAGTACTACATTCAATTACATGCATATATATTTCACATACCTGTTGTAGTATTGTCCTTTCTTCTATGTACACTTTATGTGTCCCTTGTTTTATATAATTTTGTTTTTTGTTTGTTTTGTAGTTTTATTTTCTCTCTCTCTCTCTCTCTCTCTCTCTCTCTCTCAAGCAGGGATTGAGCTGCTTTGAATAGGTTGCAGCATGGATTTTGTAGGTGATGCTTATGATCAGGTGATGGCCTCTGCACCAATCAGTCTTCACCATTTGCTAATTGCATGCAGCCAGCTGTGTAGTACTTTCAATTACCACTGTCATGGCAACCCACTACTATAAATTACTACATCATGTGGGTGTTGTCACTTTACCTTTCCTGTATGGAAGACATCCTTCTTGTGTGTGGGCAGCAGTGTTACAGACAGCAGGTAGCAATACCTCTTACAACAGGACTTGCAGACACAGGCCAACTACATATTTGTATAAGGTTCCAGACCTACGGACAGTGTGAGTATTGTTGTTATATGCATTGAATACTGCTAGTTTTACAAGGTTTGTGTGTACATGCTATTTTTGCATGGAATGTAGTCTGCCTGCATAGCTCTCAACTGTGGGCCTATCCACATGATGGCCAGAGGATTGACTGTTATATTTTGTCTGTTCACCACACAGATCTTGTCTCTGATATATCAGTGGCATTCTCTCTGTTGAGTGCTATCAGTACATGACTACATCCATTTGTGTTTCTGACTTCATATTCCTGAGTAAGGATATGTTGCAACCAATTCTGTAACACCAGCAACTTTCACAGTGTATAACAGCAATATTGCAAATATGGCCCTGTGTCCCAGCCTCTGTCCTCCACCTATATACCAGGCTTTGTCCATATGTCATGCAGTAAGAGGTTAAGTAGTGGCCTATCATTATTTAGTGCTGGCATTTCTACTATCATTCCATTGATGTTGTGGACTCCACACAAATTGTGGGGTAGGGTCCATATATATGATGGCTACAGCTGGATAAAACATGTGTGAATTTGTACAGTCCAGAGGTCAGTGTATGTAAAACACTGTTATATGCCCTTGTAAGTCATTTTATGAGGGAGGGGTATGCACCATTTTTAACCTAGGCTGTTACAACATGTGAGGGATATCAGTGGTAAGACACATGAAGGTATATGGCTGTACATCTTTATACATTTCACCATGGGAACAGTGGTGGGCTACAGCTTACTGTCTTACATACAGTTCTGTTTGTCAGTGTGATAGTGATGTTTTATGTTAAGCATTGTTATGTAACAGATACTTTTTCATTGTGACAACTTAATTCTTTTCCCCCTAGGGGTTGAGTACAGAGTATAATTGGAGGCTGCTGAACTACATCTGTAATTAATAAGTGTTGACTAATTCTTATCTTCAAGGCAAGTGTTTTTGTACTGTTGTGCTACTTGAAGGCCTTAGCCTGGACACCAACATATGTTATGTTTTCAGATTACTGTATCAAATGTTTTGTTTGAGAGTTGCATTACTCAGTTATTATGTATTTCAAACACCTAATGCTATATGAAATTGCATATGCAACTGAAATAGTACACAAATAAACATTTCTATGTATGAAAACTTATGTGTGGTGTCATATCCTTTGACTTGTCTGTGGATATATGTTTCATGCAATAATTGTCTTTTGTATGAAAGAATCAAACACTGGCCATTTTAAAGGGTGGCATCTGTGGGAATACTGGCTGTTCGATATGCTGTGCACTCTCTAAATATATAGCTTCTTATACATATCTATAAGTAGTAATATATATGTGTGTGTGTGTGTGTGTGTGTGTGTGTGTGTGTGTGTGTGTGTGTGTGTGTGTGTGTGTGTGTGTGTGTGTGTGTGTGTGTGTGTGTGTGTGTCTGTGTGTGTCTGTATGTATCATTGGAATGTTTACTGCTTCCACATTGTACATTCCCTATGGCAGACAGACTGTTCTGCATGATATGTCATTGATATCATCCTGATATCGTACAACTGAGATGGATTACTGTTAACTTGTTGTGGCTATGTTGTGTAAGGCCCTGGGTATGAGACGTGCAAGTGTTAGTTATTGTGTTGCAAGGCAGATCAGATAGTGTATAACATCCTAGGTTAGAGGCTTGCAAAGGCTGATTATTTTGTTGCTGGGCAGAACAGGGGCTGTTGGAGACAAAGTGATTAAGGCACTTTAAAGCAGTTGTAAGCAGGTTTGCGTGGGTTTGTGCGGAGCTAAGCAATGCTTACATGAGCTTAACTTACGCCCGCTTATGGATGCTTAAACCCGAGCTAATTTCAAATAAAAAAAAGAAAAAAGGGAGATTGGAAAGTGGTGAAATTGGGGCAAGCAAGGAGACAAACAAGAGAAGAATCAGGTAGGGATGTGTAGGAAAGGACCATAGCTCTGCAGTTCTTTGGCAGCAACAGCTGCTTTCAACGTGGGCAATTTAGAATTTGGAGCCTCAAACCCTACAGGGAGGTGTGTGGGCACTATATAATATGTATGATTGGTAGGGTTAGATTGTGTGATAGGTACATGTCTGTAGGTGAAATGCAGAGCTATGTATGGGACGTGATTTTTTTGTGGGACAGATGCCCTTTTTTTTAAGGTGAGAGTGGGATGTTAAGGAAGGATTATAAGTAAGTGTGGTGAGGGAGGTTTGGTAGGAGAGGTTGCATTTGCAGACAGACAAGACAGACAAGACAGCAGACAGGGGCGGTGTATTACACATGGGGGGAAACACCTTGATGGGGAGGGTGGTTGGGAATCTGAGGCTCATGAGCCCCCCAGATAGTAGTAGTGGCACTGATGTCCCCACCCAATGGCAGTCACCACTACTGCTTCACAGCCCTGAAGGTGGCTGTGCTGGGAGCTGGGCTGGAAGGGCTGCCTGCCCCTCTAGCTGTGCCAACCTGCCCTCCACCTGGTGCAGGTGGTCATCCAGCTCGATCTAGAAGACACTGTGCACCATACCACAGACCTCATCTCAGGTGACAACATCCTCACCACACCCACTTGCAGTGGGGTGGCGATCCCCATCCCCTGCAGTGGATCCACCCAAGGGTAGTGCAGGACTAGCAGATGAGGGAGGTCTGGGATGGGTCCCTGATGTGCTGGGACCCGGTGCCTCAGCCAGGTGGGGTGGGAGGTGTATCTGCTGCGATCTGCCTTCCCATATGTGCTATGATGTGGAAATTAACAAGGAATAATAGTTAGTCATGCACAACACATTACAACATTAGTCAAAATAGCATGCATGGATATTCCCATTTACCCAACACAGTGCAATTATAACAGTGCCATAGCAAACAGAGCCCATGCATTTATGGAATAGCATTCAGGGCTACAACAGCATGCCAGTTAGTGGTATGTCAGGCAGGCAATAAAATGGTTATTCAACAGGGAATATTAGTATGCACACAGTTTAAACAATGATAAACCAAACGGAACAACAGTCCTAACAGTAGAGGTTTGTTTAGGAACATACCCATGTTGGTTTCAGTGTGATGGTTGTTTCAGTTGAGTGGTAGGGGAAGGGAACAGATTCAATTGACAACTGCTATCAAGTATGTTTGTCAGTACACACTACTATTCACTACTCTACATTCTGACCACACTTACACTCTACCTGAGCCATGGGGCTGCTACAGCACACCAACAGCTGTAGATATCAACAGAGCAACTGTACCCTTATTTTAGTTATACACATCAGACTTGTTTCTATACCAGTTTCTTTACCTGTGGGCCCTGTGCAGATGAACTGTGTGCACATTACATTGCTGTTTCTACACATATTTCAGATTCACATATTAGTTGCAGGCCCTGGAGTGTGTGTTGTGCCTTTTACATACATCTACTGTGAAATTCTCTGTGTGCAGGTTTCTTGGCAATTGGGGAAACTATCCATGACAGTGTGACACTTGAGGGGCTTGTCTGGGCCAGACTGCAGAGTGTGGATTTCTAACTTGCATCTGTTTCCAGGACTGTGGCTGATCAACACAGCAATTGTATACCTTTCATAGTTATACACATCATACTAGTATTTCTATTCAGATTTCTTTACCTGTGGGCCCTGTATGGAAAATGTTTTGTGTTCCAGTACATTACTTTTTCTATTCAGATTGCAGTTTACAACTGTAGAACCAGACTGAGATGTTAGTGGTGGTCCCTGGATTTGAACCGTGGTGTGTGTGCAAAATTGAACTATAGGCCTAGCCCTTATCAGACTGAACTACTGGGGAGGTGTTGTGTGTTGTTTGTGAGATTTCTGTCTTGTACATATTTTTGTGCACAGTACTTTTATTATGACACGTTGCATTATTTGTTTCCCATTTTCAGTACAAATTATGCATACACAACAGACATTGGTGTCACTGTTTGTGAACATGTGCACATTAGCTGGATTGCACATTTGACTGTTTTACAACTACATACTGCAATTTAGATTCCTGAATACACAGTGTAGGTTTTAAGTCTGCACCTGTTAGCCTTATACATTTTTCAGTACATTCACAGCTACATACAAATGAAATTGAAAGGTTAACACAAGACACTGCTGGCAGACAGACAAGTAAAACACATTCTGATGGCAATATGTACTGTTGCTTTTTTCAGTTATTTGACATGCTCATACTAAAGTATGCAGACAAGCAGTGCTAACTCGGTTCACCTCAGTTAATACATTCTGCAAGACATACACATTTCTATTTTTCAGGTACAAGTGAGATGACACACACCAGTGTTTGGGATCACCTTTATTAGTTTTGACATACATATCTGTATAACTCAGAAATCCACAATTACTATTCCTGAATGATCCGCACAGGGGAATGTGTTTCATTTCTGTTACAGTAGCCCTGACATGGCACTTGGCAGGTTCACTCAGACACACTCATACATATTCTAATATTCCTTTCCTGCATATTGTACTTTGTTTGCTACTGACATTTGTATTACACAGCAGCTGGGAATACTCCATTGTAACACTGGCAACCTGACACAGGCATTTATTCCGGACATTTACAATACGATTATATATACAGGCAGTACTACCATTACTGTAATTCTGATTCCTTACTGCTAATAGTAGGGGGTATTGTGTACTCATCATACTGCTAATGCAGCCGGGCCAGTCACTGGGCATGAGCCTCAACATTCTAAGACCTCTCCACAGCAGTTGTATGGGGAGATATCACACATTAATCACACCTGCCCAGCCACAAGTTTACCTTTTTCAATACTTAAAGATACATAAGGCTGCATACTTACAGACAGGTGAGACATCCTGTGCTTGGGGTTCTTGGATCCACTGGTCCAAGAGTGCACCCCTCCTCCACTTCAGGTCATTATGGTGGTGACGTACCTGCTCACCAGTCCGTGGTATGCCAGTGGCACTGGTGAGATCACGTGCAAACTGGTCCCAGACCTCAACTTTGTACTGCAAGCCCTGGTACTGGCCCTGCAGCAGCCTACCATCATGTTTTTTTACTAAGAGCCCAGCCATGACCCTGGACTCCTGAATGCCCCAACGTTGCACTCGGAAGTGAACACCTTCACCAACACCAGACATTTTGGTCCTGCTGTGAGCAATCCCAAATGGTTATGGCTGTAGTCCTGCCTATGTGGTTTAAATAGGGCTGTTTTCCTGCACTTTTTGTTGATTGGCCAGTTTTAATATGCTGAACTATGCTTAGCTCCTTGCAAATCCGCATAGCAATGCTTACACCAGGTAAGCAGAGCTGAAAGCTGGTAAGCAATGCTTACACCAACAAAGCATTGCTTAAATCTATTTTTTTTTCATTAAATTTATAAATTATTTTTTACTTTTATATTTTACATATTCCCACCCCTACTGTGCTATACGTGAGCCATATGATTGACATCTATCATTCAAATTCCTTAAAGTTTATTAAATAATTTGGTAAAGGGGGGATTCGAGCTGAACATGTTCTACATCCTATACCATGGCAGTACCACTACACTACAGCAGATTAATGACATTCTCTATCACAGTAGCACTTGTCTATCATTTTCAGGATTTCAATCAGGCTAAGCATAGCGGCACACCGTGCAAACAAGCTGCGCACCACTTAAATTTCAGATTTATTTGATGAAAAAAAACTTACATTTTTTAAATTGTTATTGTTTTCCACTTGCCCTACTACTTCCATGCATGTAGGGCAAGAGTGCATACATTTGGGGGTGTGCACTTGAAGGCTGCTGCCTTCTAGGTGTTTGTGGGGTTTTTTTTCAGTGTCCACAGACACTGAAATGTTTGCTACTTACATTTCAGTGTCTGTGGACACTTGTTTACTATATAATATTAAAGCCAGGCTCTTATATTATATAACTTGACACTCATCTGTGTCACAAAGTGCCATACAGCACTTTCTGAGCAAAGGGGGTGTTACATGTGCAGGCATGGCTGACACACACCCCCTGTGCTCGTTCCTGGCTTGTGCCTGTTTAAATTAAATAGCAGCACGCCTTCATGCATATGCAAGGCATGCTGCTATTCTAAATGGACATGAACCACTCCATGCAAGAATAGTCTTATTCTTGCATGGAGCTTTGTAAATCCAGAAGAGAGTTCATATCCTTTAGAAAATACATTTTAATACATACCGTGTTATTCTAGCAACTTTCTAAGTTTATAAGAGCATTATAGAAAATCTGTCCCTATTTTTTGGGCCTTTGTCCCCCCATTAAGTCAGGCTTTGTCCAGGTTTCTTTTGCTAAGAGGTTGAGAGGTATATGTAATGTTCTACCCCATTTGTAAGTCCCCATTTAATCTATCATTTCTCATATATGTATGCAGGGCTGGCCTTTAGTCAACCAGTCCCCTAGGCAAAAGGGCGCCACAGTGTCCCCCCCACACCACCTGGTGCCCCCAGCCTGGTCTGTCTAAACCATCCAAATTACTGGAAAAGTACCCATGCTAGAGTGGTGCCCTAGGTGGCTGCCTAGTTGGACTATGCCTAAGACTGGTTATGTATGTATGTACATATATTTTTTTTAAATCCCAATAAAATCACACCTATCAACAAAACAACTGCCCTTGTATCAGCACCATTATGCAGTCAAATAAAGTAAATATCACAAAATCCTCACACTTTGTCACCTAATTATGCATCAACTGAATAACTGTTTTGACAAACAAGTAACTTAAATTGTAAAATAATGTTGAATGTTCTTTAAATATGTTTGAATTTAGCATGATGTACATGTATAGTGTATGTAAAATTGTGATAAACTGTAATATGTTTTTATTGTTAGTTCATGCTAATTGCTTGTGAAAAAGTATGTAATGTGGTGCTTTTCTCCTCAAGTCACCCTGGAAAAAAGACTTTGATGAAACAGACTTTCTTGCGTAATCAAAGGCAATATGAAGTAAAGGCACCCAGATAGCTCTCCAGTCAAGGAAGCAACAACGTTAATAAAAATAATGTTCTACCATTAAATATGTACTTCTGTGGGCTAGGCTTGTAAAGGCTCCAGGGCCATTAGCCTAGTATGCACCTATGAACCTATGAATCATAGGTTCATAGGTACGTACTAGGCTAATGGTCCTGGATATTTACAAGCCTAGCCCATAGAAGTGTCCTGGCATCGTGCCGCCCAACATTAGTTCCCAATGCCTCTATCAAGTAGAGCCACTGGAGTGATCCCTGAGGTGAACTTTCTATTTCCCATCCACTTACCAAGATTTCTCTTGAAGAAGGCCAGTGAAGTGTTCTGCTTGACATGTATGGGAAGTCTAATCCAGAGCATGGGCAGTCTCTGGGTTATGAACCTGTGCCTCCAGCATGTTCTGTTGATTGTGGTAATAAGGTTCAGGTCTCTGGAGCATGTGGTGCAGAGGGATTGGGATTTCTTTAGATGTAGCATTTCTAACAGAGCTGGGTCAGACATGGTTTTGTAAGTCAAGCAGATATTGCCTCTTAGTAGATGATATGAGACACAGAATAGCTGGAGTTTTTTGAGTCTGTCCATGTACGACATATGTTTAGGGTCTAGGATCCTCTTCATGAGGTACTTGTGTGGCCTTTCCAGCTGTTGCATGTGTCTAGTGAGGTACACACCAAATGGGGCATTATACTCAATGACTGGCCTAATGAGGGAAGAGTAGAGAGAGATGATGACCTCTTTCTTCCTGGATGCAAAACCCTTGGTAATGAGATGTGCCACATAGAAGGACTTTCTGACCACAGTGGCAATGTGGTAATCGAAGGAGAGGTTGCTGTCAACATCTGTCCACAGATCTCTTATAACACCTACAATGTTCAGTGGGCTCCCATTGATTGGGGTAATTAGTGGGAACTGAGTTTTTCCTAAAGGGGACGATGATGCATTTTTAGCATTAAGTTTAAGGCCATGGTTTTGACACCAGTCAATGGTCACAGTGAGGCCTTTCTGTGGGATGTCTACATCACTTGGGGAGTTAATAATGGCTCCCAGCTTGCAATCATCTGTGAACTTGGTCAGCCAGAGTCCCTCCATGTTGGCCTGGACGTCTCAGAAGTAGATGCCAAACAGGAGACGACCCAGGACTGATCCCTGTGGGACTCTACTCATGACTGGTTGGCAGTCTGACTTGGAGTCCACTACTTTCACACAGTGGGTTCTATCTGTGAGCCAATTTGCAACCCACCTAGTGATATAGGTGGTGATGCCTAGTTTAGTGAGTTTATCAATAATTTCTGAGTGGGGAATGGTATCAAAGGCCTTGGCCAGATCGAGGTAGGCTGTATGAACTGCCTTGCCCTCATCCACAGCTCTGGTGATTGACTCACAGAAGTCAACCAGGTTGAGCAAGCCTGATCTACCTTTCACAAAACCACATTGAGTGGGATCTAGAGTTTGGAGATTCCCTATATCCTTGTCAATTAGGTCCATGATGATGCGCTCCATAGCCTTACATATCAGACTCGTCAGGCTAATGGGGCAATAATTCCCAGGGTCTGTAGTCACTCCCCCTTTGTGGAGAGGGATGACTGCAGCAGTGTGCCATTTGGTAGGGACAAGCCTGAGGTGAGTCTGTGATTGAATAGGGTACACAGATGTGGTACCATTTCACTTTGTACTTCATGTAGAACACATCCAGGGATATGTTAGGTCCCATGAAACCTGTATTCTTGGCCTTGGACAATGCAGCTTTAACCTGTGCTGCAGTAATGCTGGGTGCCTGTCATTCCTCTAGTATTGTGATTAGTCCTTTGGGGGGGCAGAGAGGGGTAAAGTTGGCACTGAATCTGTTGCCCAGTATGTTGGCAATATCTGTTGGCTCAGTATAGGAGGTACCATTGTGCAGTAACTCAGAGCAAACCTGGGTATTACCGTGGAGATTCTTGATATAACTATTGAAGGTTTTGCAGTTGTTTTTAGTGTCTGCCACAATTCTGCCTTCATAGCTGGCTTTAGAGGTTTTGATGACAGATCTCAACTTTTTGTTGAGTCTAATAAGGGAGTTTTTCCAGTCTTGGGACCTCACCTTTTTCTGCAACAGTTTCTTCCTTCTATTGTAGAGTTTATTAATGTCAGGGGACCACCAGATTAACTTCCTTTTTTTGGAGGAGACTGTTTTGGTTCTGTTGGGTTTGGCTAGTTTCATGCATTTATGTACATGTTCATGCATTCAATTTGTTTATGATTTGGCAGTCATGCATCTATTTTCCATTGACATGGGTGCCATGAAGTTAGCCACCTCTGTTTTTAGAAGCCCAAAGTCAGCTTTGGAGAAGTATTTCATGGTGTTTACCTTTGCGACGGATGTGGGTGAGATGTGGATTTCCATGGTGATTAGTTTGTGCTCGGATCTAACCAGGGAGGAATTGATGATTGGTGTAGAGCAACAGTTCCCATGTTAGTAATAACTGGGTCAAGGATATTGGTTCCTCTAGTGGAGGTAAGCATGAGCTGGTCCAAGGCAATGGAATTAATGAATTCCAGGAAGCATTGGGCCAGTGTTTTGGTGCTTGAGTAGTTTTCCCAGTTGATGAAGGGGTAGTTGAAGTCACCTAGTATGAGAGTGTGGACCCTAATAGTTTCCAGGGTGCTTAGGAACATGGAATGAGGGTCTTGGGACATGGTTGGGGACCTATAGCAGGCTATGACCTGAATCACCATCTTACCCAGTGTTAGTTGTACCTGAAGTATCTCAGATGCGTTATGTTGGACTATTAGTCTGGAGTTGTGCATATCCTTTATGAATATGGAGACACTACCGCCTTTGGAGTTTTGGTCCATGTTCTGGGGCCGAAAGGTGTGGAATGAGCAAAAGGGTGCTTTCTGCTGCTTTAAACCAGGTCTCCATTGCAGCACAAATGTAGATGTTCTCCATTTTGAGGAGTGCTTCGAGCATGTGCACCTTGAGCTTTAGACTTCTAGCACCGAGCAGCATGACCCTCAGATTGCATTTATTTATAGCTGTTATAGTGGTAATTTGGTCTTTGGAACATCACCTAAAAAGGCACTGCAGGGGTGGCAAGAGCCTTAGCCAATATCCAGAAACCCAGGGGTGACAGATGCAGGCCATCTCCGGCAAACCATTGAGGTCTGTCAGTCATGTCATCCCAAGCAGACAGATACTGGATCCCCTTAGAATGACACCAGAAACTTAGCCAATTGTTGAAGTCAATCATTTTCTGCTTGTACTGTGGTATCATTCTGGGTGATTGTAGGATGCTGATCAGGGCTAGGGTCATACCTGCCTGGGCCACATAATCCGAGAGCTCCTCTATGTCTGTTTTCATGTAGTCCAGGGAGGTGTGTCTCAGGTCATTCACACCCACATGGACAGTGACAGAGTCATACTTGTACTTGTTGTGGAGTGACCTGAGTGTGTGTGTGTTATGTGTCAGATTCTGGCACCTGATAGACAGCTGACTGTTACCTTCTCCTTATTTGACCTAGTGAGTAGGACATCAGTGTGCCTCACTATCGAGTCACCTATGATTAGTGTATTGGGTAAGCTATTTTGCCTTAGAGGCTTACATTGAAGGGCACACTGTGTAGGTGAGCTATGTGTCTTGTGGTTTGTGCTGTGTTGTGGTGGTTGAGTGCATTTCTGCCTTGGAGGTCTCTGATTTTTGGGTAGATTTCTATTGAGAGGCTCCGCAAAGGTGGGTGTGTGGTTTGTGTTTTTATGTAAGACCTGTGATGTTGAGTGTTGTGGAGGGCTATGTGTTGCATGTGGTGTGGTGCAGATGTTGACCTTCTCCTTTTGACCAGCTATTCCGGTCTTGACTTGAGAGTGCATGGCTTCCAGTTTGGATATATAAGTGCATCTCTCACAAGTCTGAGTGTTGGAAGGTAAGAAGAGGAGGTCATCTGTGTACATGAAGCAGTTGATACACTGCCTCAGAATGCCCAAGTTCACCAGGTTAATAGGAGAAAGCACAGGAAACTGACCTTTAGACATGCCAGGAAGGATGGTCATTATTGCTAAGTACTGGAGCTGTTTCTTTATATACTCCTTTTACAGGAAAAATGTCACTCAAGGTGCCTGTGTCTGTACAGAGCACTGCCAAGTACTTGAGGGGAAACTAATACATAGACGCTGAAAATTTAAGAATGAAGTATTTAGGCAGATATTCTGAAGTTAGAAGGAAATCAAGCAGTACTTACTGAAAAATAAAGAATTAGCTTGTCAAGAATGATGAAAAGAGAGGAGTTGCATGAATGGCTACTGCCTGGCTACTAGTAACGCTGGTCTCAGCACAGCTTCACTCTGTTGGGTTACAATACTCTTTTGCACCTTCTCTCACCAGAAGCAAAATGTCAGCACCAATCCCAAGAAAAGAAGCAGGCCACAAGCAACTCCATGTCACCTATAAAAGATAACTGTGTTCATTATGTTGCTGAGGAGGAAATTATTGGCAAACATCAGTGATTGAAGAAATACTAATTTCATAAGCTCTAGGATGGGTGTTTCCTGACTTAGGAATGTGGTTTATTCCTGTCGTGGTATTAAAAACCTTAAAGATCTTGAGAAATGAAAACATGGAAGGCCCATATTTATTGAAGAAAATATAATGAAAACTGGAGTGACCCCAATTATAATGAAAAAATAGAGAACTGATGGAACAATGACATGCTAAACCAGCCCCTGGATTCAGCAAGCTCTGCACGGAATGCAGGAATAGTGCAAGAGCTGATGCACACAATATGGCTGACGAACGATCCAGGAACGAGCTCCTGGGATGTGCATGAGTAGTCCTACACTATTCCTGCACAGACACCACTGCTTTATGCTAAATACCTCATTTGCTGGTGAAAACCATGCAAATGAAGTGAATTAGTGATCCAGGAAGCAAGCAGGTGTCTGTGCAGGAATAGTGTAACCTGCAGAAATGTATTTGGTTACTAACTGAATGCATTTCTGCAAATTAAAAAATGGAGGCATGACAGCTAGAAAGAAAGCATGTATTCAATGTAGTAGGCATGCCAATGGCCAAATATATGGCCACTGGCATCAGAAATAGTTACAAAATTTGAAAAAAATAACTTTTCATTTTTTTTGGCCAATTTCGGATGTTTAAGCGTAGGGCAGCGGTGTGCAAACGGGATCGGCCCAAAAATAAGAAAAAAGTTGGAAATAAGCTTTTAAACCCAAATCAGCATTCTGCCATAATAGTCAATGGCATGCATAAGACAACAATTCCAGTGGTTGCTAAGGGGGAAGGCTTAGTGTGAGTATTGTAACTATGCATTAGCATTCTGTTTTATACAAATGAGGGGAGTGATATTGAATCACAGATTTTTCTCTCAGTGTTAGCATCCACCCAAACGTGTAGGTGCAGCAACACCATTGCATATGTCTAAGAGGTGGATGACCTCATAAGGGGGAGTGTCATGCATGGTGTAAGCTCACTGCAGCTCTGTGACCTGTGATTTCCCTTAGCTAAGCACAGCTAAGGAAGGGGGTATGTCTGAGGCTGCTTAGCAGTGTTTACTTTGCCTAAATGGGTGTGCGTACTGTGCACCAGGTTTTAAACAAAAATAAAAACAGGAAATAGCAGATCTGTTCACATCTGAGCACTGGGTATGTGTGACGTGCCTCGGGGCTTAAACAGGAAGGCAATAAGAAGGGAAAAGAGTAGTAAGAAGGCAATCAAGGAGAACTAGCATAGCTGGCAGGTGTAATGTATTAGTATCAGCCAATTACACATGGATCAGCCTAGCACACTACTATAAACTATGCAAACACCATCCAGTCAGGTTTTTCCCACAAACGTTGCGCCACCAGTGTACACAGACAGGGAACTTTTACCTGACAAAACTAACAAAATGCTAGGGGCTGCTGTTGCTCTCATACATCAACATGTGCAAGTGGTGAGGATGAGAATGTTGATTATCATACCACAGTGAGGAGAAGGAGAAGAGTGTACAGACCCAGGGTAACCTACCAGGGGCTACATGAGCTGGAGACAGTGGAGCACTATAGGGTGAACAGGTACATTCTATGCAAATTGTTGAGCAGTACTGGCCTTGCCTCACCCACAGAACCAACAGAGGGGAATCCATCCCAGTGGATACCAAGGTATGTGTAGGCTTAAGAATACTGGCCACAGGTACCTTCTAAATGTCAAATGGGGATTTCATGGGGATGTCACAGGAATCAGCATCCAGGGTACTCCACCAGTTCCTGGATGCCATGTCAGCACATGCCGATGAGCACATATATTTCCTCAACACCAGTGAGGCATTGACCAGCAATATGCATCTCTTCCACCAAATAGCCAAATACCCTGAGGTAGTGGGTGCTATTGACTGCATGCACATACACATCAAAGCACCACCTAGCGAGTGGGGTAGGGTCTACATAAACCACAAGGACCTCCCCTCCAACTGCCAGGTCATGTGTGATGCCCAGGGCATTATCTTGAATGTATGTGCTGGCAGCCCTGGAAGCTATCACGACTCCCACATCTGGCATATGACACAGTTGTACCAGTCTTTTGTCAGTGGGGACATCCCATATGGCCACCTAGTGGTGGAAGCTGGCTACACACTGGAGCCGTGGCTGATGACACCCCTCAGAAATGCACACACACCTGAACAAGAACTTCATAATGAGGCACATGCACAAACCAGAATCATAACAGAACGTGTGTTTGGGATGGTCAAGTCATGGTTCCGCTGCCTGGACTTATACAGTGGAACCTTGCAGTACTCTCCAGCTACATGTATACAAATGTTCATAGATGTGCCATGCTACCCAAAATGATCCTGTGAAACAGCTGCAGCAGGAACAGCATGGGGCAAGGCCACACAGCCTCCCACCATTACCAAGGCCATCACAGGTACAGAGGGACTTGGAGGAGGAACAACCTGAGCCTGCCCATGTAGGCAGAAGGAGGTGTGCCCAGTATGCTCAGGCTTTGGCAAAGAGGCAATGCATAGCACATATACTGACACAGTAGGGACCCAGGGAATGACACCTCTCTGTGACTCGCTCATACAGCAAAAGGGATCCCAAATGTAACACTACCTGTGCTTTACCATGTATAGGGAGTGTACTATGTGCATCCAACATAGTCAGCCCTCCAGCACCATCCTCAGTACTGGCACAGCCACAAGGTAAGTCACTCTTCCTATCAATTGCTGAATGGAGTACTATGTTCTGATAGTTTTATCAATGGTATGGATGTGAACATGCAAGGGAATCAGGTGGCTGAATGGGATGTCAGCAGATAGTGGACACCTATATGAGCAGCATGAAAACCCTAACAAATACTTGTGTCAACAAAGTAGGCAGTACTAGACAAGGTGACAAGTCCCCCTGCAGTGCATGTGGTGGCCCAAATGTGTGTCCACAGGGCACACACATGCATGTCAGTGAGGCACACATACCCACCACCAGCCTCAACCAGCAGGACAGGTGTAGATGACCATAAAGAAATGCTGGGCTAAGGCATGGGATGGCAGTGTTTAACAGCCCCCCTCCAGACCTACAGAGACAGACTACAACAGGTCTGGCAGTTGTATGTTATTTCGGAAGGGTAAGAAGTCTGAAACTGAAATGTAGGCAAATAAAACCCTAAGATCTGTACTCTACTAATATGCCTCCAGTCTGCATGGTAGGTCAAAATACAAAATTAAATGGAAGCCAACAGAGTATTTGAAATACCAGTACAGTCATAGCAAATGTTAAAAGGTGTCAGGTGTGCCCCCCACACACACAATCCTATGTAAAAATGCAGTAATATATATGTGTGGTTTTAATAACAGTGGAGCACAGATTACCTCTGCTGGCCCAATATACAGGATAGATTGCTGCATGTGTACAATATGCAGGGGTCCATGTGTTAGGTTGTGTGCTCAATATTGTTTGGAAGGGGTCAGCATGTAGGCATGGAGGGTTGTGTATCGGTGGCCTATGGCCAGTACTGTTTATGACAGGGCCATGTTCCTACAACTGCAGTGCCAACCACAATGTTTCTCAGCAATACCCATGTCAGCAGTCATCCATACTCACTGTTCAGATGTCAATATCTGTCACTGTCTGAAAGATGGAAATGCCATGAATGTGAGCCCAGACAAACACACAGTACACAGGTGGAAGTACCCTAGACAGAGTACATAAAACGTAACTGTCAACTACACACACCTTTGGAATTGCACATGCAGGTTATCATCAGATTAGTTGTCTGTGTAGTATGGAATACTGATGTAGTCTGGCCCATCAGTGGCAGACCACAAAAGGCACAGTTATGAAGTAATGAGAGACTGCTTATTTCCCTGCACAAGGCATCATAAGGGGAATGTCCCATGTATATCTGTCAGTCAGCTGTAAGAAGCTTCCATATCACACATGCACTCAACTCACCTCACCATCAGCCACAGGTTTATCACATGTCATATCCTTGCTGTTGGGAATGAGTACAGTATGACCCCCACTTATGAGAATACCCACAGAATGCAGCATGCTGAAGAGATGTCCCATGCAGGTGTGTCCCTAGCTGTAAGCAGCACCCTGCCAGCATCCAGACCAATGGATTAATATGGATGGGAACTATTTCCATTAACACCTTGCACACTTACCCTGTCACCCAAGGGGAATCCAGTGGCTCGCAGCCTGGGAATGTAGGAGTGACAGAATACACTGGCCTGCTACAGATGGCCTGCATTACTACCAAATGGTCTACAGTCCTCTGTCACAGGCCTGTGCCTCACCTGTAGTGCCCTTGTATGTTATCTCATGGGGTCCCAACTAACAACATAACACAGTCAACAGGACACAAATGCAAGGCCATGTTGACAAATCCCAGTAGCATGCCCACCAAGTCCTACTGCATGAGCTGTGGAGCAACCTCTAAATACCGCTGGGATCAAGGGACAACTATAGGGATACTTCTCAGATATCACTTGCATAATGTTAGGAAGAAGATAGAATAACAGAGTGGGGGGTATAGAAGCATGGACATCATGGAGGTGTGTGAAGTCTAAAACTCTGATGTGTGCCCATACTACCCTTGCCTGCAAACACAGTAATGGGTGGCTACAGACCTGCTTGTAAACCACAATGTGAAGAGGAACTGACCAGATATATGAGCCCTGCCTCTGGGTAACCTGGGTGAATCTGTACAGCTGAAAAGTATGGCCACAGCAGGATATGGCCATTCTGTTATGGCAAGCTGTTGGATATGCTCCACTTAAATAAATCCCAATCCCTCCAAGCAACACACTCTAGGGACCTAAACCTTGTCACCACAATAAACAGAACATGCTGGAGGGATAGACTCCTGCCCCAGAGACTTCCCATACTCTGGAACAAACTACCTATCTATATCAAAAAAAAGCTCCTCATTAGCACTCTTCAAGAAAAATCTTGATAATTGGATGGGAATTAGGAAATTCACCCTAGGGATCCCGTCTGTGGCTCTGCTCGACAGGGGCATAAGAAAATACTTTTCTTGGGTGGTGAAAGCCAGGGTACCTTTTTGGCTAGGCTTATATAGGCCCTGGAGCCAATAGCCTAGTACCTACCTATGAACCTATGACTCTATATGTACAAGCAAGGGATCCTCAGCCACCACAGTACCAAGGTGCTGGACCACTTACACAGACCCATCAGCAAGTGTCTGCAGCTACCCCTTCAGAATGGCATGAGTTTGAAAGAATATCTAGGCTGCAGACCACAATACTGGACACAGATTAATTAATCTTGTATTTCCCAGGAAATAACTGTGAGCAAATAAGTACATCTGTCAGTAGTTGATGACATAATACATCACAGTGTAAAACAGTACATATGTCTGAATATCTCTGCTAACACTAATCATGTAACACAAGCAGCACAGACACAAAAGTTACAGTATTCCACTATCTGTCGCCCATTGTGACTCCATATTGTCAACCTATCTACAGATATCCTACAGAAACAGATTTCTAGCTGTAGGTGTAGAATACCAAACTCTGGACTGGAGTACAACCTACCTGGAATGGATTCACACACTCAATACAGAAGGTCACACTGGGCATGCTCCTACACTTAGAGAAATGAAGCCCATGTCTGACAACAAAATACAGAAGGTCATACTGGACTATACATATCTGTCAGTCGCAGATGTCTGTGCACATACACCACATTGTGCACCATTCATGCTTTGCACACACATTGGGTAAGAATATTCACACATATCCAAGGCCAACACACGATAATATGTCAAACATACACACACAGAGATGTGGAGTAGAGAGAGACAGACAGTGACAGAGATATTTCCATCATGAGGCCTGTTCCACCCACAACACATCCACTTGGCTGATATCACATAATGTGCTGATGTCAATCACTGCAGACATTCATTTTGGTACCCCTCAGCCCTATAGTGTCTGTGGTGCTTGTGATAACTGTGTAACATGATAGTACAAATCAGTTTTCATCTAGCATTTGTATACCTAGTCCTGTCAAATGTAAAGCTGTGTGTGACTGAGTGTGTGTGTGTGTGTTTCCAGAGGAATGGTTTATGGCCCATTCACACACAATGCACTTCCCATTGCCCATGTTAGCACTCATGCTGATGTCAGTCACCTTGAAATAACCCTCTAGCCAAGTCTCAGCCTTATAAGTTGCATGGCACTTGTGATACGTGTGTAACACTGTAGTGTAAAAAATAGGTAGAAGTTCTAATCCCAGACATGGCAACTGTAAAACTCTGTGTGTGTGTGTGTGTGTGTGTGTGTGTGTGTGTGTGTGTGTGTGTGTGTGTGTGTGTGTGTGTGTGTGTGTGTGTGTGTGTGTGCGCGCGCGTGTGTGTGTAATGCTATAGTGTATCATACTATTTAGGTAGGAGTTCTAATCCCAGACATGGCAACTGTGAAAGAGTGTGTGTGTCCTCAAACAATCGAAAAATATGTGCAACTTTCAAACTATAAAATCACTGTAAAGAAATCACTTATCTTTCCTATAAACCCTAAGCACCATAAGGAATATCTTTTTACAGAATCACCCTTTAAAGTAGTATACTCTTTCAGATACATAGGAATCCAATATGAACACTGCTACTCAGCCATGTACCAAAACAACCTTATGAAGATATGGGCAAACACTCTATAAGACTTACACAGATTACAGCAGTTTAATATGTCTTTACTGTCTAAAGCAGCCATAATATGGAGGAACATTCTACCTAGACTATTATATCAATTCAATGCTGCAAATTTGCACATCCCAAATAACTTTTTTCACAAAATATACAAAGAATTAACCAAATTCCTATGGTTCCCCAAATCGGTTAGGATAAGCTATCTAAAATTAATATACCCGAAAGAAAAAGGAGACTTGACCCTGCCAGATTTCCAATTATATTAGTGGATCATATGTGCAAATAGAATTATTACCATTTCAAAATACAACCTGAAAGACGTCTTCTGGGCTCCATCATGGCTAAAAATCTGGCACAACCATATAACCAACACTAATATTAATCCAACTGCCCTACCTTTCCTATCTCCAAAGTGTCTAAAGAAATGTAGCATCAACAGAGCTCTGAAGCAAAAAATAAAGATCTTCCAAGACTTAATAAAATCCCTTGAGTTGAATAAGACCCTCTCCTTCCTCCAACCCTTACATATGAATCCCAACATCAGACTTAACAATAAAACGCTTATCCTAACAGAGTACCGTCTAATAAAGGACTATACTGTATGACATTTAAAAAACACAAAGGAAAATCATTAAGGGAACTAAGGAATGAGTTAAAGCTGAGTCATAAGTACATAATTATTTTGTGCCAGATCAGAGATCCATTACCACCAATAATCACAGATACTCCAAATATTGAACAAGAGTTAATAAGGACTACAAATATCATCGAATGTTTAAATAGTAAGAAACTTATGCTCTCAAATACCTATAAAATAATTAAAGCCCTTAAATACCAGAACCTGCTGTTGTTCTCTTATTATTGGGATCAGCAGTTATATCTGCCTTTATTCACCACCATTCTATTAATGTGTGGAAAAATATATTTTTTGATTAATCAATAAACCTGCAAGCTAGTTTCAGTGAGGATCAGAAACTCAGTGCAATTGTTTCCACTATCAAGTTAACTCCACTTAAAAAAAATAATATATACACAAATTATAATTAATAATAATTCCTATTTCACTCCCACCAATTTAACCTGAGGGTCTCTTCTGCATGTTCATGTTGCTCCTTCCCATGAGCAGACCTAATACATATCTTATGGTTCTGAAAACACATACACAAACTGTGGTGCTCACTAAAGGTGCATCTAGAGAAAATGGGATGTCATAAATCAACACTATCTTGGGAAATGGTGGTACTCCACATTACGGATCTTAATTTATCTAAACTTGAAATTGCATGTTCTGATCACCCTATGTTTACTAATTAAACTGTATATAACTAAAAACTGGATGGACTGCACCAAGTTATCTTGGAAGGAATTTAAGAATCTAGCAATTAAGTACATAACCTCTCAAAAACTATTTATAGGAAACATTAATATGCAAAGCTACTATCAGAAATATTGGAAGCTTTTATTTGATCTCATTTTGGGAGACTAACTCATAGGTTAGAAAGAACATTTACCCATCATGGACCCATACTCAGCAGTATCCCTCATACTTATATAAATAAAGACTCCACTTTGTTGATAGTGCCTCTCACTTTTAAATAAATCACCAAAAGCTACTATTGAAACTGGTTAGACCCTTCATACAGGAATTTGTAGCACCATTTCATATATGTTTTGTATATTTGCATATATGTAAATAGTTGGGTTTGGTTGTTGTTATACTTTCATAATAAGGAAGGTATTGTTACTATGATTGCATTGTTCTGTATTGTCTTCATATATGATTAAATATTGATCAATACTTTTTGTATAAAACAATAAATTATTATTAATAAAAAAAAGAGTGTGTGTCTTAAATGATTTCTGATATTATGGACATTGACGCATACTACTCTCCCCTTACCCCTCCTTTAGCATCGCTGCTGATGTTAGTCACTGTCAAAGATACCTTTGGACAGCTCTCCAGCATATAAGCTCCATGGCACTTGCAATGACTGTGTAATACTATAGTATACCATACTAGACAGTTAGGAGTTTTAATTTCAAACATGGCAACTGTGAAACCATGTGTGTTTGTATGAAAGAGTGTGGGTGCCTTTGATGATATCTGATATTATGGGCATTGACCAGTAAATCAATTAGGCAAGTTTAAATACAAAATTTGATTAAAAAATAAACCAATCAAATGTCCATTCATCTATTTCTTCATTAATACACACCATTTTCTTAAAGGCAAAAATATCAAATGTGAAATATAACACTTGACATGTATACAAAAAGCATGTAGCACATACAAATATGTGCCTACTGTAAAAATACTTGTCAAATAAACTATTTAATAATATAATCTGTTATTTAAAAGACATTTAACATTTAAGGTCTCATTTAGACCAGGAATGTGATCTGCCCTAAAGAAAACCTGCCATATAAGCTCCTTGTTTTCCAGGGCATTGTTAAATTCTGTGACAAATGGAGTCAAATCTATTTCATCCAACACAAAAAATACAAATTTCTTGAAGTTAGAACACTCCAAAGTGTGTTTGGCTAAAGCATTATCAGTATCTTTATTTCTAATAGCCAAATGATGTTTTTAAATCCTTTTATAAAGGGCTCTAGTTGTTTTCCCCACGTATAAATTATAACGGAGCAGGTTGCCAAATATACTACCCCCATACTTCTGCAGTTATATCTGCCTTTCTTCACCACCATTCTATTAATGTGTGGAAAAATATATTTTTTGATTAATCAATAAACCTGCATTGTTTGCAGTTGTAACATGGGTAAGTGGCAGTGGCTCCTCTAGCAGTTTTGTGTTCTCCTATTTCTAAAATGGACTTTACACTTGCAACCTTTTTATAAATGAAGTGGGGGTGGTCCCCTAATACTCATAGGTTCATAGGTTCATAGGTTCATAGGTTCATACTAGGCTATCTGCGCGAGGGCATTTACAAGCCTAGCCCATAGTTTTGTGGCTTACGCCACCCCTTTAGTATGGGGAACTATACCCATTATTTTGCTGTGCCTCTGTTGAGCAGTGACACTGAGGTAATCCCTGGGGTATATCTGCGATCTCCCATCCATTGGTCAAGATTTTAAATAACAGACTATATTATTAAATAGTTTATTTGACAAGTATTTTACAGTAGCACACATTTGTATGTGCTAAATGCTTTTTGTATACATGTCAAGTGTTCTATTTCGCATTTGATATTTTTGCCTTTAAGAAAATGGTATGTATTAACGAACAATTAAATGAATGGACATTTGATTGGTTTATTTTTTAATCAAATTTTGTATTTAAACTTGGCTAATTGATTTACTGGTCAGTTCTGAAGAAGTTTGTTGTGATTAAAATGAAAGAAAGCATTTAACTTCTTATCTGTGTGGACAGTCATAATTTTGTCTTTTTTTCATGGTTTTGTTATGAGGTTTATTCTGGTTTTCGTGAATTTGGTGTTTTTTACATTATTATGGACATTGACACATACTACATTCCCCTTACCCCTCCTTTAGCACTGCTGCTAATGTTAGTCACCTTCAAAGATACCAGTTAAATTGGAGTTTTAATCCCAGACATGGCAACTGTGAAACTGTGTGTTTGTTTGAGAGAGTGCATATGTCTTTGATAATAACTGATTTTATGGACATTGACACTTACTACTCTCCCCTCATCTCTCCTTTAGCACTGCTGCTGATGTTAGTCACCATCAAAGATACCTTGGGAGAGCTATCCAACATATAAGCACTGTGGTGCTTGTGATAACTGCGTAATACTATAGTGTTGCATACTAGTTAGGAAGGAGTTCCAATCCCACATATGGCAAATTTAAACTATCTGTGCTTGTGTGAGAGAGTGTGTGTGTCTTTGATGATACCTGCTTTTATGGACATTGACACTTACTACTCTCCCCTTACCCCTACTTTAGCACTGCTGCTAATGTTAGTCACCTTCAAAGGTACCTTTGGACAACTCTCCAACCTATAAGCTCCGTGGCACTTGTGATAACTGCATAATACCATAGTGTACTAATCGAGTTAGGTAGGAGTTTTAATCCTGGTCCTGGCAACTGTGAAAATGTGTGTGTGTGTGTGTGTCTTTGTTGACACCTGATTTTGTGGACATTCACACTTACTACACTTCCCTTACCCCTCCTTTAGCACTGCAGCTGATGTCATTCACCTTCAAAGATACCTTTGGACAGCTCTCCAACATATAAGCTCTGTGGTGCTTGCGATAACTGTGTGTAGTCCCGATGCATAGCTAGTTAGGGGTTGAAACTCAATAATGGCAAGTGTGTGTGTGTGTGTGTGTGTGTGTGTGTGTGTGTGTGTGTGTGTGTGTGTGTGTGTGTGTCTGTGTGTGTGTGTCTGTGTGTGTGTGTGTGTGTGTGTGTGTCTGTGTGTGTGTGTCTTTTCTGTGTGTGTGTGTGTGTGTGTGTGTGTGTGTGTGTGTGTGTGTGTGTGTGTGTGTGTGTGTGTGGGTGTGTGTGTGTGTGTGTGTGTGTGTGTGTGTGTGTGTGTGTGTGTGTGAGATCATTATCCTATGTGAGTGTTGGTGTGATTGTATAATAACAGGATCCATTGCAGGGTGAGTTTTACTACATTTTCATATTGAGGACCCATATGTTCTAATGTCATATTACAAGGCCAATAGTTGTCAAACACCATAGAGGTTGTTGTAGACAATACACAGCCATAAATGTATATATAGGCAACCATTATAATACCCAGAGACCTCTTTCCACCCACGGATCATACACAAACATGCTTGGCTGTTTTTCTCTTCCTTTCTTTCTTTCCCTCTGTCTCTCTCTCTCTCTCCCCATCTCTGGTAGATGTAACAAAATGCAACTGTTTTGCATAGGCAGCAGCTTGACTTTGGTAGGTAATGCTCATGATCAGTTGATGGCTTGTGCATGAATTGGAGTCCTCCACTTGCTAATTGCATGTGAAACAGCTGTGGTATCATTCCCATAGCCAATTGCATGGAAGCACACTCCTATAAGTAAGTACCACAAGTGTGTGTTGGCCCTTCTCCTTCACTGTGAGCAGGACTTCATGAGGGTGTCTGACAAACAGCATCACAGAGGGCAGTTGGAAATACCTTTTACAACAAACACTGTGAAGACAGGCCAACAAACTGGAGGGGGGATGTTCCAGACATGGGGACATAATGTAAGTATTGCTGTTCTACATTTGAAGTAATGTTGGTTTAACAGGGTTTGTTTGGATATGACTGTTCTGCATGATTTAAAGTCTCGCATGACAGTGTTATGTGGTTGAGAAAACTCTCACCTGTAGGGCTATCTGCCAAATGGCCAGAGTTTGTACTCTTAGATTTGGTGTGTTACTCACACATTTTCTGTCTTTATAAATGCTGTAGCATACTCTGATTGTAGTCAGTAAATGGTAACATCCATGTGTGTTACTGACTTCATATCCCTCAGAAAAGATATGTCACAACAAACATTGTTACACCAGCAATGTTTTCAGTTTGTAACTGCAATATGTCAATATTGGCCCTATTTTTGTACCTCTGTCCCCCAAGTCTGTCACCCTTTGTTCAGATATCATGCAGTAAGAGGTGGATATGTACAGTATATCATTATTTACTGACATAATTCCTGATATCAAGCCAGTGATACCAGTGATATATCAGACTGCAAGACATGTAATGTATAGGAGGCATAATATTTGAGGACAAAACCTTGACATTCTGTTGTAGTCTGTACAGTAGCGAGGTCTGTGTACTTATGGTGATTGTTGACAGAGTGTCTGTATTATGTAGCAGTGTATTGTGAATATGTTATTTGGCCTCTGTACAGATTGGGCAGATGTCAGTGTTCCTGGTCCTGTTCTATCTGATGTTGCATGCTGCTCCAGTTTCTGATACCCTATCAGCCTATATTTTTGTAGGGCCAGACTGAGAGATGTCCCATACCACAGTCAGGCATCAGACTATGCTGTGAATTGGGCCAGTATATGTAGAGTTAGTGTGTGAGTGGCAAACATGATGGCTTTTGTTCACACAGTCCATATACTGTGCTATTACTTAGGCTTACCATTATGTGACTGTGTTGAGACTGGTTGTGGGTATGCACTTTCACATTGGTGTCTATTACTCTGTGCTGTTACACGCCTGTCAAATGTGTCTATGACTGTATGTGTTTGTCAATGTGTATATGACAGTATGTTACACTATGTATTGTCCATTAACACCCAGTACATCCCCCATTACCATACTGTACAAGGCCTGATGATGTTGTTCATTTTACAGGAAGCTCGGGACACACCTCACCCTACAAGGTCTGTGGTGTGTGCAATTAAGGCCAAACACATTAGTAGCAACACATACCTAGGTAGGGGTTCTACTCTCAGTGTTGCCAAGTAAGTGTGTATGTATGTGAAGGGATCTACTTCAGTTTGCAGAAAATATATTTCCCGGGAGATCATTTGTCTGAGAACTAACTGGCAAAAGGTAACATTTCAAAGCAATTCTCTTGTGGAAATTCATTCCACCAAAACTAGTAGTGGATGTGTAAATGTCCTCTTCCCCACTGTACAACTGTACAGTGATAGTTGGGTGTGGTTTTTGTGGGCACAGCCACTCACATTGGGGATATTGTTGTGTGTATCCCCCCACTTAGTGTGCTGTTATACTGTACAGTTTATGTTAAGAGGTTAAGTAGTTGTTAATCACACTATGTGTGGTTCTATGCCACCTCACACCCTCCAAAGTGGGGGGCTGTGCCACCCGCACCAGCACACCTATGTTTACTAATTCCAGGATTGCACTATATTAGGGAAGAGGACATATACCCTGCCAGTACCATTTTCAATGCCATTAAACTGGTGGACTGATTATTTACTGATGTGATGTTTTGGCAATTTGGTCTTGGTGGAATTACATAGGCCAAAATAAGTTCTCTGCAAAATGAAGTACATCCATGTAAACAGTATTGTCTGTGTATTGCAGCAACACAAAAGCCTCTGTGTGTGTGTGTGTGTGTGTGTGTGTGTGTGTTATTCACAGACATTTGGTGTGTGCCACCCAGAACACTTACCATTGTCCACTGTAGAAGAGATGCTTACATCAGCCACCATACACTCACCTGTATAAACCCCTCAGACCTATCAGACACGTGGCACATGCAGTAACTGTTATACAGACATTTTACTTGTGTTCAGCTGTACCCGAGATATGACACAGTCAATGTGTCACCACAGTGCCACACTCCTTGTAGGAAAGGACAGCAGCCAACATCCTCCTGACACATAGACACCTAGAATACAAACAAAATACATTGTGGAGCCCACATTCAGTCTGTGTTAATAACAGCAATAATGCATCATGGTTGGACAGCTACACACCCTGACATGTAAGCAGAAAACATTCCAGCTGACAACATGTTAAACAGCATTACATTGTTAAACTTTAGTACATTCACCCTGTGCATCAGAACCATATTAGCATGTTCCTGCATTGATGGTATGGATGACAGGGATGTCGCACAGGTATCATCATATGCACAGGGTGTGGTGTGGGTTTGCCAGAGACCTAGGCTGAAACATTTTGCTGACATCATGTGAGTGGGTTAGTGGGTTCTTTATTAAATGGCCTGTGCAGACATGGTGTGTGTAGGTATGGAGGTGCCCTAGCTGTGTTGGTCATGTGTGTGTGTGTATGTATGCACACAGTTATGCCATGTGGCTGCCCTATACAGGTGTATGTTGAACAGCTGCAGATCATACATGGCAGGGTGTACAGTTCACCATGTCTGGCCACGGACATGGGAACTGCGCCTGCCAGGGGTTGCATCGGCACCACCAGGCATAGGCCAAGATATGGTACTCTCCTCTGCTGATGACAATCCTCCACTGGATCTGCATCCCTGTTGGGACCAGCTAGGGCCACGCACATGTGGCCTGTTGTATTGTGGTGTGGACAGCACCCCCCTGCAGTGATGGTGCTGGTACTGCCACTACGGGAACAGCTGTGAGTTGCTGCACATCCACATAGACCTCTACCTGTTGGTGTTGCTGACCTACATTCACTTGGCCGATGCCCTACTCCCACCACACCACATGCTCAACCACAGACACCACATGGTCAAGGATTCCCACCTTCTAACCCAACCGTCTATCCAGGACCTCTGCAAAATAATGGTGGCACCTGCAAAATCACAGATGTTGTCAAGTACAGCAGAATGAGTAGCCCTCTGGAACCTCAGACTCTCTCTGGTTACACATTCCATACATGCCTGTGTTTCCATCATGGCCTAAAATATGCATTTGGTGACACCTGCTATGGCACTTCTGACTGGGGCATGAAGGCCAGCAGCCCTCTTACGAGCACCCTTGTACATCTGCCTGTGTGGTACCTCACCAGTCATCTGGCTATGGCTGCTGTGTACAGACACACTTGCCATAGTCCCCACACTGTCCTGTCCCATGCCACCACCTACCAACTGCCTCTCATCTATGGCCACTGGTAATGGGGTATGTATGGGCATTGTGACAACCCTGCCTGTGCCTCACCATGCCTATCATCATTGTCAGAGACTGTATGGACACTAACATCAGTTTGCCTGCATGAAGGACCCTGACCCACCTCGCCACCTGTTAGGAGCAAACAAAAAATGTAATTTAAGACCTGTACATTATGGTGAACCACTAAAAACACACACACACACACACACACACACACACACACACACACACACACACACACACACACACTTACAAGTGAGGTGGCACAAAGATATTACACAGACCACTCACTACCCAACACTCAACATGCATGACATATGGCACTCAACAGCATGCACTGCAGCCATACTCAATCCTTATTACCAACATTATACATCTTTGTGATGCACAAGTTATGTTAGTAGGTCATGCCCCTTCCCCTGGAAAACACTGCACCCATGTACACAGTATTGCTGTGTACCTGTACAGTACAGTGGCATGGACTGTGCACCATACTTCACGAGTGTACACACCATTGCTGAATGTGTATATGTGTGGCAGTTATGTTTGCTCTGTTGCTCACAGTCCCTATGTGTTTGTCTGACACATACCTGGGATGATATGAGGACTGATGTCAATAGTTAATGCCTGACCTCTGATTTTCAGATCTCATTATCATCAGTGGATGTATGAGCAATAAAATCTGATTACACTGACAACCTTCAGATCTTAATATGGATATGAGGACTGTACACACCCTTGTTGACATGTCAGCCTCTTCCATGATATGTAGTGGGGCCACAATACTGCATATGTTAACATTACACACACCTGATATGTGACATATAACCTGTGCAATCCAATGCAGTATCAAACAAATGTGTTAGTCATGCAGATGCTGAATGAGATGCATGTAATATGTGGGTTGCATAAGTGTGCACACCCTTAACACAATGGTTTGTTGCAGCACCTGTTAAGTGAACTACAGCAGCCACTATTCCTGGAAGGGGTATACTAGCATGCCCCATCTTCATTTGCCATTATTTGTTCACTCCACCCTACAAATGTCCCGCAACTCTGCCAAACTGCAAGATCAGCTCATGTGCATAGCCCTTGAAGGTCACACAGTGGCTTCACTATTCCTGTGGAGTCAGGGTTATGGCTGGCACAATTCATGACCTTGACCGTTTACAGATACAGCCATTCTTAGTGAGCTTTGGATGTATGCTTCAGTTCACTGTTGTGTTTCAGGATGACACCCCTTCCCATCATCAGCCTTATTGCAGATGCTTGGCAACTATGGGCCACACATGAGTGTTATTTTGCAGTGTTTCAAATTCCAAACGCCGTGTCTACTGGCCTAGTTCCTGCTAATGAACAGAAAACCTAAAGGTGTACAATGGCACCAGCAAGGTAAAATGGGGATGGTGGCCCTGAGGTGGAATGAGATGTTGTTTGTGCACCATATGCATCTTTATGAATACTGTCTGTAGGTTTCAGCCTTGGTCTCCTGACACCATTACACATTGCAACACATGCCTTTGGGAGACATGATGTTATGCATATGCTACCTGTAGAGAGCCCTGGATGATGTTTCCTGTAAAACAACTCTTCTGTCTGATTACCCTAACCCATAGGCCACACTTATGCAGATTCCAGGTGATTGTTGACACAGGTACTACACAGGCAGTACTTGCTAGACATTTCTGCAAGTCCCTTGGTGTTGCTGCATGTTTCTGGGCAGCCTCCATGACCAGTTTTCAACATGTGCTGTCATCTGTTTTGGATGGGCATCTGTTTATTTTCTACATTAATGTTTTCCCATACTTCATACACACATACATGGCTGTCTGCACTGTTTACCATGGTATATGCAATGGTGAGGTAGGGCTACTTTTCCCACTCCTGAGTGCTACCTTTTGGATATAGGATCCATTTCATCATTTGTAAGATGTGCGCAAGCCATGTCTGCCTCTGTTGCAGGTGAGTGGGCAAATGTCATGGACATACTTCTTGGACAGCAGTCCATTACTAGGTGTGACACTGACACCCTGTACTTGATGGAAGGTGTGTACTCAAGAAGAGTGAATGCTGTCAGTACCTCACAAGCTGCTTCCACAATATGTATTTTGGAGTGTGTGCACACATATGCTTACAGTGTTTGTTAAGGTATGTATTCCTCATATTTGTTGTCCTAACGGAGGATTTCATTTTACACATTCATTGCTCATGTTAGGATCACATTACAGGTTGTAAAAGGTGTGGAATGTGGTATTGTGATTTGCCCTTGTTTAGATCAGGAACAGTTGCCATTGTAATAGTGGTGTATACCCTATTGAAGCCACTGTATAAGAGTAATGTTTCAGACATGTCCCTACTGTAGGCCATTTGTCCCGCCATTATGTTCATCTCTGTCCACACATTTACACTGACAGGTTGTTAGGTATATTGCAGGACTCTTACATATCCTTCAGATATGCTACCATGGTGATCACTGTGATTCAGTGCAGTTAGCAACAATAAGTGAACATGTACAGCATCTGTTATGGGTAGGTGTGTTAAATATGTCCATGGCAAATAGAATGGCCATAACATGGCTGGTGTATTGCCAAACCTAAACAAAAGAACTCCATACTCACCAGCTACAGGCTGCTGCCCCAGTTGTATACCAGAGGGACCTAAATAGTTGTGTGAGAGACATAATGTCAGTAGCCACACTTGTGGGATTGGTACAGGGTGGGAGCAGCATTTCAGCACATCAACAGTACAAACCCACAATACTAGAGATTATGCACATCTGTTCATTACTACACAGCAGCAACAGATTATCTTATCAGACATATGCATGTAGATACTTTGCAGATGAAAATGGATAAGCAACAGTGGTCTACTAATGTGCCATGGGGCCTTAGCTGCTGTCTTCAGCTTGCTGGCTTGGCTGGTGGGTGGGCAGGTGCCCCAAGGCTGGCAAGGAGCTCCTCAGCATGTGTCAGTGAGGGCTAGATGACATGACCCCCACCTGTGGCTAGCTCATCCATCCTAACTGCAGTGGCACGCTGACGGGCGTGAAAGATCAGATCTGTGCAGTGATGCCGCACCTGCTCCTAATTACAGTTGTGCAGGCTGACATCATTTACCCTGTGATTGACCTTGTCCCTCAGAGCAGTCATGTTCTATAGATCCTGGGCCTTGCGCCCAAAGATGATGGCATGATGGACTATGTGGTACTGGATTATTACATCATTTTCCAGGGAAGTGTATGCAGGCAGATGTTCCCAGAACATTGTACCTGGAAGACATAAACAGGAAAAAAGGTCAGAAGAGATCATACAGTTGTCCACATGCACATCAACAGTGGGTATTACTTACAAATACTCCAGACTATACCATAACACTGTAAGCTATCATGGCTTGCACATCTTGGATTATACTCCTGTCCCTGACCTGTCCAGTTCCCCCAGTGTTGGACACCTAATGGCATAATCCACTGCACACCATTCATTTCTGTGTAGAGGGATGACAGTGGCCATCTTCCATGTGGATGGTGTGTGGATGGTGGCATATGTGTGATTGACTGGAGTGTGTGATGGGACTGTGAGTACATGCCTGTGTTCATGTAGGAGGCAAACTGTGATTTTCTCATGCCCCATGGAGACTTGCTGTTGTTGCCATCAGTCGGCATTATGGCCATGCTCACCACTGATGCAGGCAGGAATGTGGGTGATGTGCATATCCCCCTGTACTACTGTTGTGGACA
Organism: Protopterus annectens; assembly: GCF_019279795.1. NCBI lineage: Eukaryota > Metazoa > Chordata > Ceratodontiformes > Protopteridae > Protopterus > Protopterus annectens. The sequence continues at coordinate 1,541,589,602 of NC_056732.1, forward strand.
GGGTACCACTGTTCCCACCTATCCTGTCTGATGCAGGTTGCCTTTAACCATGGTATGTGTGTATGAGGTGTGCTGTACCCCCAGTACAGGTTGACTTGTGTTACTGGCTCTGAGATTGTGTACATATGTATAGACATGGTTGCAATTGCCTTGGTGGTTTGAATATGACTGATTTCTAATCATAGACAGCATTACAGAAGGTCACCTACATGCTTCCTCAGATAGAGGTGCACTTGCTTTCAAGTTTTGGTCTGCACCTATGTGTTCCTGTACAGCCACTATAGCAACCTATTATGTGCTTTCTGTCCTGGTGGTGTTCACCAAGAGGGATTACTCTATCATGGGTTGGGAAGGTGGCTTAATGGCTAAGGTGTTTGTCTTACAAACACAAGGTGCAGGGTTTGACTCTCACAAGGGATAATTGGCTAGGCTTAAAATGGCTCATAAGGGCAGTTAGCTTAGTACTAAACTATGAACCTATAAACCTATGAATCATTGAGGGAGGATGGTTGTACAGGTAAGGTACTGCTGATTCCATACAGCTGCAGTGGTTATGAAGTGTACACACCCCTGTTACAATGCATGGTACTTGTGCAGTTGGAACATGACCCCACAAAAGCACATGTCAACACAATCCCCACCTGTGATGTGTCCTATAGCCTGCTCAAGTTCAATAGGGAACATAACAACCTGACCTGTGGAAACATATAGGTTCATAGGTGTATACTAGGCTTATGGCCCTGGAGCCTTTAAAAACCTAGCCCATAAGATTACCCTGGCATCGTGCCACCCAACCTTAGTTCCCAGTGCCTCTGTCGAGTAATGCCACTGGAGTGATCCCAGGGGTGAATTTTCTATTTCCCATCCACTCATCATGATTTCTCTTGAAGTGGGCCAGTGAGGTGCACTGCTTGACATGCATGGGAAGTCTATTAGATAGCATGGGCAATCTATGGTTTATGAACCTGTCCCTCCAGCACATGGGAAGAAATATTCAGTACAGTAAGCCAGCTGAATATGTGTGCATACCCTTACACTGATATGTTGTGTAAACACCTGCTAAGATGATTACAGCATCCATTTGTCTTGGTTTGTACTCTAACATTATATCACATCTTCACATGGCAATGGTTGCTCACCTTCCATGAAACAGCTTTGTTTCTTTTTCAATAGAATTGTACAGGTTATGGGTCACATTTGAGGTGAGAAACATTTTGACATGACTTCCTGTGGTGTCATTGGCATACAGCGCACAGACCTGGCATTCCAACAGGGATGTGCACACTTTGATATCCAGTGTATATGGGTGTTGATATAGCTGTTAGTGGTAGGCATGGACAGTGGGTCATAACATAGTTGCACACTTCTCTGATTACTTCGTGATAAGCATGCATACTGTAGTACCCAAATCAGTGACATGGCAATGCAACAATCAGTAGCATTACACATTTTATTTTGTTGTATGCAGTGACAGTGATATTACACACATGTACAACATGCACATCCTATTTTCCAGACTGCATGTAACCCATGTTATTACTTTTGTGCCTTTCAGCTGAACCTACGCATACATACACATGCTCAGGGGATACCTGGTACACATTTTTGTTCTATGTCATTATGGCACACTGTATTTACAGTCTTGCAGCTCAATCATACGTCTCAACCTGTTATACCAAGACTTTGGTTCATTGGTCCACCTCACTGGGTGACACACCAGGGAAGTCAATTTTGCTAACATATCAATATAGCTGCCATAACACAAGTATATGTGTAAGTGACTACAGATATCTGTCACAACTGTGAACTTTGTCCAGAAGAACACTGTACAGTTGAATGCTATTAATTCAATATATTACATGGAGTTTAACACACACTTCCACAACAGTGCTTTACTATGCTCATGCCCTATATAGGTATCCTAGATTTACAATGCAAACATTTATAATACTCATATTCACAGGTGACATATGGATATGGACAACATCCCATTAAATGGCCTAGCAGTGGCACAGACATGACTGTTTGACAGACACTCTAGTGGTTGCCATATGTGAGCTGTCCTTTCCCAGGGTGTGTCAGGGTCCTCAGCTGTGACCCAACATATTTACCTCTTAGTGCATCACATGTAGACAAAGCCTAACATTAGGGGGGATATATAGGGACAGATCATAGATATGCCTATTACAAACCTATGAAGTTTGTGCATGATACATTTTGCATTACCATGACTGTTCTGAAGGTGGTGGGGTCTGAAGCTCATGTGTCTGTCATGAGTTCATTACTTCCACCTTCAGCTATATGCCAGACTAATATAGATGTTTGGATGAACAGAACAAACAGTATGATGGCTAAATCTTGACATTCTGTGAAGATCTGCACAGTTGACAGGTATGGCCCATTGCAGACAGAGCCAGATGCTATGTCCATAGCATTTGTTCAGCAGAACATCATTACAGCAAGTATTGATGGCACATACACATCTTTCATAATAATCTATCCCATTATTGCAGACCAAGTACTACATTCAATTACATGCTTACATGTTTCACATACATGGTTTATCTTCAGGTTCCTTCTGTGTACAGAATGTCTTCTTCTTTCTTATTTCAAGGTTTTGTTTATGTTTTTTTTTTTGGTGTGTGTCCAACACTCTCTTCACTACTGGGATCGAGTTTGTTTGAATAGCTTAAAGCATGGCTTTTGTAGGTAATGCTCATGTTCACGTGATGGCTTCTGCACCAATTGCTGTTCCACACTTGCTAATTGCATGTAGGCAGCTGTGTAGTTCTTCCATTAGCCAATGTCATAGCAACCCACTGCTATAAATAACTACATCATGTGAGCATTGTCCCATTACCTTTCCTGTATTAAAGGCATCCTTCATGTGTGTGGGCAGCAATGTTACAAACAGAAGGTAGCAATACCTCTTACAACAGGACTTGTGGACACAGGCCAACTACATGTTTGTATAAGGTTCCAGACCTAGGAACAGTGTGTGAGTAGTGCTGTTATATGCATTGGATACTGCTAGTTTTATAGGGTTTGTGTGTACATGCTAGTATTGCATGGAATGCAGTCTGTCTGCATAGCTGTCATCTGTGTGCCTATTCACATGATGGCCAGAGGATTGACTGTCATGTTTTGCCTGTTCTCCACACAAGTCTTGTCCCTGACATATAAATGACATGCTCTCCGTTGGTTGTTATCAGTACATGGCAACATCCATTTGTGTTTATGACTTCATATTCCTGAGTAAGGGTATGTTGCAACCAATCCTGTAACAGCAGCAACTTTCACAGTGTATAACAGCAATATTTCAGATATGGCCCTGTGTTTCAGCCTCTGTCTTCCACCTATATACCAGGGTTTGTCCATATGTCATGCAGTAAGAGGTTAAGTAGTGGTCTATCATTATTTAGTGCTGGCATTCCTGCTATCATTCCAGTGATGTTGTGGACTCTCACACAAATTGTGGGGGTAGGGTCCATATATATGAGGGTTACAGCTGGACAAAACATGTGTGACCCTGTACAGTCTGGAGGTCAGTGTATAGAGGACACTGTTATATGCCCTTGTAAGACATTTTATGGGGGGGAGTATTAAATGTTTTTAACCTAGTCTGTTACAACATGTGAGGAATATCAGTAATAAGAAACATTAAGGTATATGGCTGTACATTTTCATACGTTTCACCATGGAAACAGTGATGGACTAGAGCTTACTGTCTTGCACACAGTTCTGTTTGTCAGTGTGATATGACATTTTAAGTTAAGCATTGTTATGTAAGAGATACATTTACATTGTGACAACTGATACTTTTCCCCCTAGGGGGTTGAGTACAGAGTGTAATTGGAGGCTGTTGAACTATATCTGTAGTTAAGTGTTGATTGATTCTTATCTTCAAGGCAAGTGTGTTTTTACTGTTGTTCTACTTGAAGGCTTTAGCCTAAACAGCAAAGCATGTTATGTTTTGCAGATTACTGTATCATATATTTTCCTTGAGAGTTGCATTAATCAGTTATGTATTTCAGATGCCTAAATGCTGTAAGAAATGGCATTAACAACTGAAATAGTGCAAAAATAAACATGTATATGTATGCAAACTGTGTGCGGTGTCATGTCCTTTGCATTGTGTGTGGGTATATGTTTCATGCAATAATTCTCATTTGTAGGAAATAATCAGACACTGGCCATTTGAAAAGGTGGCAACTGTAGGAATAATGGCTGTTTGATATTCTGTGCACCCTCTATATATACTCTCTTTATATATATATCTATAAATATTTAAATATTTATATATGTATGTGTGTGTGTATATATCTATATATCTATATATATATATATATATATATATATATATATGTGTGTGCGTATGTGTGTGTGTGTGTGTGTGTGTGTGTGTGTGTGTGTGTGTGTGTGTGTGTGTGTGTGTGTGTGTGTGTATATGCATATATATGTGTGTGTGTGTGCGTGTGTGTATATGAATCATTAGAATGTTTAGTGCTTCCACATTGTACATTCCCTATGGTAGACTGACTCTTCTCCATGATATGTTACAGAAATCATCCCAACACCCTGCAGCTGAGATGGCTTAGTGGTAACTTGTTATGGCAAAGTTGTGCAGGGTTCTGGGTTCAAGGCGTGCAAGTGCTGGCTATTTTGTTGCAAGGCAGAACAGTTCAGCTGTGGAGGAAGGGATAATGGCAATAGTTACAAGAGATCCCTATTTTGGGCCCATTCACCCCCATTTACAGTACTTTTGATCAGATGTTTTGCAGTGAGAGGTTCAGAGTGTGGATCTGATGTCCAGATGCACTATGTATATATATATATATATATATATATATATATATATATATATATATATATATATATATATATATATTATATATATATATATATATATATATATACATTTTCCCTACTGTTTAATGACTGTGTTGCATGATATGTTTGAGAAAGCATCATACATATCTACAGCTCAGATGGCTTACTGGTAATTTGCTGTAGCTCTAATGTGCAGGGTTCTGGGTTCAAGGCTTGCAAGTGCTGATTATTTTGTTGCTGGGCAGAACATGGGCTGTTGGATACAGAGTGATTGAGGCACTTTTAAGCAGTTGTAAGTGGGTCTGCACGGGTTTGCGTGGTGGTAAGCAATGCTAACTTCTGGTTAAATATGCTTACAGACAGCCTGTAAAGTGCTTAATCTGTGTAGGCATTGCTTAGTGCCATGCAAATGGGCTTAATCCCTCTTACTACTGCTTAAAAGTGCTTACTCTCGCTTACACCCGCACTGATTTCTTTAAAAGAAAAAAAAAGAGGTAATAGGAAAGTGGTGAGAAATGGAGCACAAAGAGGGAAAGACAATAGGGAAAGTAGCTAGGAATGTGTAGGACAGGTATAGGGAAGGTCCATAGCTGTCCATTTCTTCTACAGCAACAGGTGTGCATATATACTGAATTTGGAGGTATATTTGGACACTCAAACCCTTGATAGAGGGGTGATGACAACAATAATGTGTTGTGAAGCCAATTAGACTAGATTACATGTCCACTGGACACATGTGTGAAATGGACTGCTATGTATGGGGCAATTTTTTTGGAGGGGGAACAGATTGCCCTTTTTTAAGGGGGGTGGGATGTTGGGGAAGTAGGTATATTTCGGGGGGTAGGCTGGGTAGGAAGACAGATGAGGATGGGTGTTTGGAAAATGGAAGCCCTTGAGCCCCCAAATGGAAACAGTGGGACTGATGTTCCCACCCATGGGCAGTCAACACTGCACCTTCATGGCCCCAAAGGTGGCTGTGCTGGGGGCTGAGCAGGAGGGGCAAGATGACCCTCTAATTGCACCATGTAGCCCTCAAGCTGGCATAGCAGATCTCTAAACTCCCTTTGGAGCTCACTACATACCAATCCCCAGAACTGGCTTCGGGTGACAGTATCCTGTCTGCGCCCGCTCCCGGGGGGTGAGCCCCATCCCCTGAGGCAGTTCCACCCAAAGTTGGTGCAGGACCAGTGGACGAGGAGGTGCCAGGGTGGGTCACAGACGTGCCAGGGCCTGGTGCCACGGCCAGATGAGGTGGGAGAGGTAGATCCACTGGGACCGGCCTTCCCAAATGTGCTATGGTGTTGCAGTTTTAGAACATATGTGGGTTAGTAATAGTCAAGACAATCCAGGATTAGTTATAACAGCATGCATAGATATTCCCATTAACCCAAAACACCAGATTTGGAGCAGTTGCATAGCAAACAGAACACATGCATATATCGAACCACAGTAGCCATTACAACAGCATGCAGGTTACATTGGTAGCTACAGGCCACCAATTATAGTATTTCAACATGGAACATTTAATAGAAACACATTTCAATATTTGATGAACAATAGGACATATGTCCCAACTGTAGGTTTGGTGTAAACATACCCATTGATTTGTGTGTTTAGATTATTGTTGCAGATATGGTGGGCAGGAGAGAGAGATGCCAATTAACAACTTATATATCTTTGCAGTACTCACAACTTTAATTATTATTGCTCTAATCATTACTCTACAGGTATTATTACAATACCCTATGGCCTTCGTTTGGGCAGTGGTATGTTTGTACACAGTGTATACTTCAACTGTCTTATAGCTACATTCTACTTGTCTTTCCTGGTAGACCTGTGGAGGAAATGTTTGTTAACACTACCTGACCGTTTCTACACATATTCCCAGATTCCTAGCTGTAATTATGCACATACCTCTCAATCTCTTAATGCACAACATCTGGACAAAGCTCGACAACATGGGGGTACAAATAGGGTCATATTTTGAATTTTGCTCTTATAAACTTTTAGACAGTTGCTAGAGTAACATGATTTGTTTTAATATACATTTTCTGAAGGATTTGAAGTCTGACACTCAGATGTATGTCATTATTTGGTGACTACAATCCTGAGATCATCCCACTGATTTGCCAGGAATAAAGAGGAACAGGCCAAAAATATGAGCCAAATATTTGGACATTCTGGGAAAATCTGTACAGTTGAGAGGCATGGTTATGCATACAGCTTACTACCACTCCCAGAATTTGAACCATGGCTGTGTCTGCTAAAAACACAATAATTTTTGTTTCATCAGAGTGAGCTATTTAGACACCACAGTTTGTTTCTTCAGTGTTTTCTTTGTAAGTCTCTCTTGGTTGTACAGCCTGACCTTGTAATTACAACAGTCTTATACAGACATTCCTAGACATATTTTATGTAACACAGTGTGAGAAACAGTGACTGACACAACAGTACTATTCTGATATCAGATGTTGGTCAACGCTACATGTCAGGCCATACAACACCAGGGTAAACACTACTAGTCCAGGATTTAAAACTTTATTGCCAGGCAGTTACACTTTTCTTATCTGAAAGACCTGTGGGAGGAATGTTTGTTAACACTACCTGACTGTTTCTACACATATTCCCAGATTCCTAGTTAATATTAAGCACATACCTCTCAATCTGTTAATGCACATACTCTGGACAAAGCTTGACAGCATGGGGGTACAAATAGGGACATATTTTGAATATTGCTCATAAACTTGGATAGTTGCTAGAGTAACAGGATTTGTTTTAATATAGATTTTTGGAAGGATTTGATGTCTGAAAATCAAATGTATGTCATTATTTAGTGTCTACAATTCTGAGATCATCCCAGTTATTTGCCAGGGAGACAGAGGAAAAGGCCAAAAATATAAGCAAATTATCTGGACATTCTGGGAAAATCTGTACAGTTGAGAGGTATGCATACAGCTTACTACCACTCCCAGGATTCGAACCATGGCTGTGTGTGATTAAAATACAACACTTTGAGTTCCAGCAGAGTGAGCTATTTAGAAACTGTTGCTTGTTTCTTCAGTGTTTTATATCTAAGTCTCACTTGGTTGCGCAATCAGACCTTGTACTTACAACAGTCTTATACATACATAATTAGATATAGTTTTTATGTAGCACAGTGTGGGTAAGAGTGGTTAACACAACATTACTATTCAGAGACTGCAATACTAAATGCCATACAATACCAGAGTAAACACAACCAGTCCAGGATTTAGAACTTTATTGCCAGGCAGTTACTTTTTTATTGAAATATCACCTATATGGGACTATATGGGACTATTACTGTCATATTGTCTGGATTATTCAGTACAACTCATACACAGTTTTTATACTGCCAGGTGACTTTCTACTATTTATATTATTTACATATATTATACTATTTATATTTATTTGGTATGACTACTACAAGCAGGATTGTTACTCATCAGCCTTGCGATGCAGCCTTTTAAAGCTACTGGCATGGGCTTCCTGATTCACAGCCCTCTCAGCTGCAGCTGTAAAGGGAACAGAGAAATATTTAGCCATACCTATCCATCATATACACAGGCTGGACATTAGTAAACAGTTATTAGTATGATTACTTACACACTACTGGGGCATCACCCCTCTGCCTTGCTTTTTGGACCCACTCATCCAAGAGCTCCTTCTTCCTCTGCTTCAAGTTGGCATAGTGGTGCCAGATCTGCTCACCAGTCCGAGAGATACCAGTGGCACTGGTGAAATCACGAACAAGATGGTTCCAAGCTTCTGCTTTATACTGGGAGCCCTGGTACTGGCCTTGCAGCAGTCTCTCGTCATGGTTATTTACCAGGAGTCCTACCATGATCTTGGACTCCTGTATGCCCCAGCACTGCACCCGGAAGTGCAGGCCCTTACCAACACCTGCCATACTGCCTACAGTGAGAAGCTGCAACCAGTTATGAACTGTATTCCCACCTGTGGGGTGTAAATATGGCCGATTTTCCACCCTTTGCCATGATTGGATAGTTTTGAATATGCTGAGCTAAGCTAAGCTATGGGCAAACCTGCTTAGCTAAGGTTGTTAGTGCTTAAAGGGGCAGGTTCACCAGTGCGCACCAATGGGCAAATCCACTTAGCTGGGCTACTCATTGCTTAGCAGTCATATTTACACAATGCTTACACCTGGTAAGCAGAGCTGTGCAATGATTAACATTGCTTATTTTTTATTTTATAGACTATCTGCTGTATGAGATTGATTCATCATTCATTACATATTATAAATTTGTTTAATGTCCCTGACATCATGCAATGTGCTTTCATTACATTTATTCATGTGTAACTATACTGTATGGGGCACTTGTGTTTATATGGGTGTTTCACAACTTTATTAAACTGACACCTCACATCTGGACATTCTACAGTACTTTGGTTAACAAATATATGTTATTTAGTAGCTAATTATAAAAAATGTTTATATATTGCTTTCACATGTAACTATAAATTGGTTACAGTGGGGAATCAAACCAGGAATGGTTGTTTGTAAGGTACATGCTTTAACCACTACACTATTACTGTACTGCTTATGTTGGATGCCTCTTGCTATTTAACTTCTTGTGCTGTTTAAGCTGGACTAAGCGTAGCTAAGCAACGGGCATCCCCACACAGCTACGCTTAAGCTTTATTGCATGTGTAAAAAAAAAAAAGTTTATCTGTTGTGTTCTTTTATTTGTACCCTTCAGAATATCCATGCTAATGCTGAACCTATTATTCTATCAGCTTTCTGCTTTGTGGGATGATTGTCCCTTAGGGCTTTGTCCACATTCCTTACTCTGACGGGTTGGGAGGTGTGCGCTCTGTGCTTATGCTGAATCTGTTGTTCTACCAACTTTTGGCTTGGTAGGGATGATTGTCCCTTATAGCTTTGTCCAGATTTCTTACCCTGATGGGTTGGGGGTGTTATGAGCGTTCTCGCTCATTTTAAATTGTTGAACGGCAATTTTGGAGTGCAGGGGGCCTGTGTATTGTGAGAGCTGTGCTCTCAGACACACCCCCTGCCCTCATACATGGAACCATGTCCATTTTACAGCATGGCAGCGTGCCTTCATACATATGCATGGCTCGCTGCCGTGCTGAACAGGAACAGTACCTGCTGTGCAGGAATAACTTATTCCTGCATGGCTGCTTGCTGAATCTGTGGACAGATTTAAATTGTGAATAACAAAGAAACGGTACATTTAAACCAAAAAATTAAAAGTTAATAATGGCAGCTCAAGTGAACTTCATATGAGTTACTTTAAAAGAAGTTGTAAATACAGGTACATTTCAGTTTTGTAATACAGAACTAGTTGTTGTAGGCTATTTTTCACTTATGGCTGAAGATTTGTATTTGAAAAACTCAATAGTGTGGCAAGGGTGTTACACTGGAAACTGTGCAAACATTACAACATACAGGTAACTGACAAGCACTGGGAATATGAACCACAAAGAAGTACTGAGAATGAAGAAGTAGCTCTTACAACGGTTAATTCAAAGCCAGGAGTTAAGAAAATAAAAGCAAGAAAAGCAGATAGTGTAGCTGAAGAAAACAAAGGGCAATGGCTCTTAGTCATTGAATCTACATACAGCGACTATAAGTGTCTTATGTACTAAAAGACACAAAGTTATAAAATATCAAGACATGCAAGGAGAAACTAGATCAGTATGGTATAAGGACACCCAGGTATTTCTAATGGTAGTAGGATCGACTGAACTATTAAAAACATTTCCAAATGTATCTAAATATAATAACAATATAATCCAGCCCCCCACAGGAATTGTGAAGGGAGACATTTCTGGTATTTTATGGGTGTTGAGTAGAAAACTGTTGGGAAACATCAAAGCAAAACTGATTTTATGAACTTTAACTGTACCTTAACGTAGAAATACTAACCAAACTAAATAAATATGTAAATATCCAGTTAAAAAAAATTAAGTGTGGTTACAGTGGTCATCAGTCTCATTAACGTATCATGGGTTCTAGTCTGCTCTTTAGAGCAGCAACTGAAAGGTACAGTTATATCTGACAAGTGAGATATGAGCATGGATAGGTATTGTGCCATCCAAGAATTGTATAAATGATGATTAGTCTCTTGGGGTTTGTATATTCACAATTGCATGTACGTGTATCTTTCAACTTCCAGACTCATAAATTGTTGACAAAGCCTTTAAAAATCAAGAATATATGTTCAGAATCATTTATGATTAACATAAAGTATGCATAGTCATCTACTTATGGCAGTTCCAAAAAATCTACAGGATACCCTTCATGAACATTTACAATAGCAGCTATTAGTTGTAACAGATTGTCAGTAGAAAGTGCAACAATGTCTTTAGTTTAAGAGTACAAAGCAGTAGAAGCAATAGCTGGCTCAGTTAGCTACCTCATGTTAGTCATGTGATGTACTGTAAAGGCTCACATTTATAGAGCAGCCTAAAACCTGAAAATGGAGTCACTATCCGCAACAGTGCTGCAATGATGCAGTTTTTATACTCTCATTTCCAAAAATGCCACAAACACATTTATCACTCCCTAACAACTAACAGACATGTTATTGCATAATCTCATAAGGAAGACAATTGCTTTAGTCTTAGATACAATAAACACAATTATACACCCTCTGTTATCAGTTTAAAACAATGTATAATGTGCCTTACAGGCTCAGGTCATGGATAAGGTATTAGCTGAAAGTTTGCACAAACATATCAGGACAAGGTTATAACTAACTCCCAGTATGTGTTCCAAGATATCTGTCATTCACAAAATCTGTAAAGTGCATAAAACCTAATGGTTAGCTGACAACATATTTCATAATACCTTTGAAGTTCTTGCTAGTTGGTTATCATTTTATTTTATTTTTGTTTTTTACATCTCTTCCTTGCCAATCATCAGCCCCAGTAATCTATAAGCTATTCATCCCTCTCAGAGACAAGAGCTATCACCAGCCCATTCATTCCTCCATGAGGCAAGTTCTAATTGCAGGACTGTCATCCAGGTAGACATCAGAGTCTCCCTCAGGATTCTAGAGCAGCATCTGAGGGATGCTACAGCTGCCAGTCTAGGGGAGAGGAGCTTATGAGCTTCCTTGTGTGACTTTCCCCTGACCTACATGGCTAGGACATGATAGAACATCCCTCTGGGCCAGACTCTTCAGGGTGTCACCCAAGTGACACACCAAGTCACCTCCCCCCCCAGGATGGGAGAGCCTTATGCCGCTCACTCCCACTTTCCCATTCCCACTCCCCCCTCAGTTTCCATGCCTGATAGTTGAAGACAGGTTGTATGGGTCATAGTTAGGAGTTTTAGACTTCTGTGTTGCTGGGGGTTTGCTAGCTGGTTATCTTGTCACAGTCAGAGAACTGTGGTTTAAGTGTGCACAGAAACACTTAGGTGAATTAATATTTTATTAATTTTTCTATATTTTTTTTACTGACACTAGTATGAAAGCACTGACTTCATGTTACTGCAATTTATTGCGAGTTATCCATGTCTATTCAGTCTGTGGTTACACACACACACACACACACACACACACACACACACACACACACACACACACACACACACACACGCACATACATGTGCAAAATACATACAATTAACACAAGTTGAAAAGCAGTGGAATTAATCAAAAAGTTTAATTTGCTTTACACTGAAGTGTAGAGTTTGTCCCCATTTGTTACTTAATAATTCTCAGCAACTCACTTAACCGGATACTGTTCCTCAAATGCCTCTGAAAAAAAAACTGGCACATGGCCCTAATGGCCTTAAATGGTTAACAAATAAATAATAAAAAATAATAAGGTTACATGAGTTCTGGTTCATAGACCTTGTTTATAGTGACTCCATTACAAGAAATGTAATATTACTTCCACTATTAAATCTCTTTGGTCCCGCCTAAGTAAATTTCTTCAGTCCCATGTTGGTAGTGGTGACTAGTTGCTGCTTTGGACAGCCTGGCTACTGGTACATTTCTCCATGAGCTTGCTATCTGCTCTGCTTATTCCTTAAAATTATTTTTCCAATAATAAAAGTATGATATTCCAAAATCATGCATTCAATGTAACCACACGTCTCTCCTCTCCTTCTTGCCGTTACTCACACAGACACTTGTAATTTTTCCACTAATTATTCCACCAGTCATAACTTCCTTTCATTAATAATTGCATATTACAAGTTGCTTTCCATCAGTAAGCTTGCAAACTCAGCTTCAGAATATAAGTCACTCCGACTTTGTTATAACTTCCACCTTTTCTGTACTTCATTTATCTATCTCCTCAGAAAGAGACCTCATGGGGCATAACCATATCTCTCATCCTCTGGGCAAAGCCAGAATAAATGGGGGAACAAAGGCCCAAAAATAGGGACAGAATTTAATTATTGCTCCTATAAACTTAGAAAGTTGCTAGAATAACAGGTTTTGCATTGTTATGTATTTTCTGAAGGATATAAAGCCTGAAACTCAAATGTCTGTCATTATTTAGTATTTAGTGACTTTAACCTTCAATGATTTGCCAGAAAACCACAAATTTTGTGAGGAACAGTCCAAAAATATGAGACAAAAATCTGGACATTCTGTAAAAAATTGTACAATTGAGAGGTATGGGCATAACCCCATTTTCCACAAATTAGACTCAAAACAGAATACAAAATGTAAATGGCTCTAGCCATACAATGCTATTATTCTGACTTTAAAACTGAGCAATTATATCCACTCCAACCAAGGTTCACCTGACCGGCCCAAAAATTCACATCTATTACCCAATTCATACACACTCTCTAGCCCCACACACCCCTCAAATGTCTCTGACCCTATACACCTTCAACATAAACCTTAAAGTATTAGTAGTAAACAACCAGAAGTCCAGGTATGGCTAGTGCATCACTTTCCAGACACTGTGGCAGCTACTGAGACATGATTAAAACAACCAGTTAGAGACAATGCGATTCTACCACCAGGCTGTAACATTTTTAGATCTGACAGACAAAACAGAAAAGTAGGCAGAGTAACAAAAATCTACAGAAGTAACTTCCAACTGTTCCATTCCCTCCCCCAATCCCCCCCAATTGCACATAGTTCAGTAATATAGAAGTGCTCATCTCATCCCTTAGCTTGACAGTCATAAAACAATATGCATATCAGGAAATCGCATACCCCCAGGTAGAAATATCAACACTGATGAAGAGTTCTTCTGCAAGGCCTTATCTAACACCACTCAAGTTGAAATAATAGGTGATGTCAATATCAGCTGATACTCAATAAAGTCTGGCACTTCCACTTCTGCCATAAATGTATATGATCTTACTCAACCAATTACCTCACCCACTCACTATAACAAAAATGAAATCAGTTCATAGATTCATAGGACATTACTAGGCTAATGGCTTAAGGGCCCTTACAAACCTAGTCAATATAACCCAATTTACTCAATATATGGCCACTAGGACCAAGATGATGACATGGTTTTGTACCTGTGCATTCAGTATCTTAAAGTTTGCCCCCATCCACAAGGGAAATAGGCATTCCCCATCCATTGATTCAAATTGCATTTGAAGAGGGCCAGGGAAGGATTCTGCTTAATGTGAATAGAAAGCCTGTTCAAAAGAAGGGACGATCTCTGAGACATATACCTGTCTCTCTGGCATGTTTTGTTTGAGTCGCTGACTAAATTTAGATCTCTAGATCAGGTGACCCTCATGCTGTTTGACTTATGGATGTGTAGCAGCTACATCAGAGCTGGATTTGTGAGTGCTTTGTAGGTCAGACATAGGTCACCCATTAATAATCAGTAGGAGACAAAGTAAAGGAAAAGGGCTTTTAGTCGATTGAGATAGTTCATGTTGTTTACACCCTGTATTTTCTTTGTGAGGAACCTCTCAGGTCACTCCAGCTGCTGTAAGTGCCTAGTTAAGTACATGCCAAATGGTGCTTTGTACTCAATTATTGGTCTAATGAGGGCTGAATAGAGCAGGACTATAATTTCCTTGGATCTGGATGTAATACCTTTACTTATAAGTTGTGCCACATAAAAAGGATTTCCTCACCACCATGGACACATGGTGGTCAAAGTTCAGGCTGCAGTCTATCTGTGTACCTAGATCTCTCACCTCTGAGTGTACTCTAAGTGGTGCGCTATTGATGTTGTAATTTTATTTAACTTCCCAAAGGATATGATAATGCATTTTTTTGCATTTAGTTTTAGGTCACGGTTCTGACACCAGTCATTTGTCTGATTTAGTCCTTTCTGAAGGGTATCTACATAATTGGAGGATTCAATGACTGCACCAAGCTTGCAGTCATTAGCAAATTTTATCATGCAGTGGCCTTAAACATTAGCCTTAACTTCAGAGAAGTATATTATGAACAGAAGTGGCCACAACACTGAGCTCTGTGGCACACCACTAGTAGCTGGCATATTGCAGGATCTGGATTCACCAGCTTTAGCCATGTGTCCTGTCCATGGGCCAATTGACTATCCATTTGGTGACATAGGGATTTATGCCCAGTTTTGTGAGCTTATTTATAATACCTGAGTGGGGAATTGTGTCAAATGCCTTGGCCAGGTAGAAATAGGCATTAGAATCTCATTGGGCTTTGACTGAAGAGTGCTTCTCAAACAATCTGGAAATATATCGCTGATAAGTATATTTCTTGGCACTTTAACTTTTCAGAGTTCTGCATTGTCTTAATTTTTGCCTGACGGAATTATTTTATATATTTGCTGACACTGTTTGATGTTTTCTGATCTGTTCTGAAACTGGTTCCCCCATATTTCTGTGGTGGTGTTAAAGTTCATAAAACTGGTCTAACAGTTTTGTATTATCTGATAGTTCCAAGGCTTGCTTATTTAAAAATAGTCCCTGTTTGTAAATTCCTGCTTACACTGTTAGAATCTGCTTGTGTTCTGACTGAAGAGTACTTCTCAAACAATCTGGAAATATATCGCTGATAAGTATATTTCTTGCCACTTTAACTTTTCAGTGTTCTGCATTGTCTTAATTTTTGCATGACTGAATTATAGTTGGTGGCTTTGCAGTTGCCCTCCCCTACTCTAAATTTGATCTGGGACACTCCTCCCAGTCTAGTGTTCATTCTAAAAGATAACCAAACCACAGTGAAACAAGTGATAATACGTAACTACTAAGCCAGTGAAGAAATACCACAAGTCTTATATTAGACAAATTTAACAATACTCACTTAGCGCCTCGACGTAAACCAGCCTTCACAAAGTTACAAAATAATCATCACATAGCACTCATATATATCTACACCATCAATTACACTTAAATAAATAATAACATAATTAATCAATTGTTTTTTCAAAAGAACTTTATAAAGAAACACCCTCCAATTACATTCATTATTCAACCCTACTGGAGAAAGTGTATTAAACTTTAAAATATACAAAGTTTCCTTATATAGCAACTTCTTTTTTATAATCTCCTCATTTGTCTCTAACATTTGTTCCAAAATACAAGATCTCAATAACGAAAAATCACTATTATGGCAGGAATTAAAATGTGAAACTACAGGACTTATTCTTATTTTTTATATCTCTAACATGCTCCTGGAGTCGCAATTTAAATACTCTTTTTGTTTCCCCTATATAGAACAAAGTACATGGGCACGCTAATGCATATATTACTGATTTAGTAGTACATGTATATACAGATGTAGGACAGAATCTAACACCATTAATTCTTTAAAAACATTTAATAATATTAGCATAAACTGAACACCTTCCACAAGGGAAGGTGCCACACACAGCAGGATCTACATTTAATTTTTCACCAGATTGTATAAATTTATTATGCACCAACATATCTTTAATATTTCTACTTCTTTTAAATGAAATACATGGAACTCTATATAGATTTTTCACACCTTCCATGTCAATTAAATAGGGCCAGTAATATTTAATAGCATCAATAATTTTGTGACTCAAAATATTGTAAACCGTCACAAAATAAACCTTTCTACCATCATGTAATACATTAGCCTCCCTATTAACAGTTTTTCTTTTAATTATGGGCTCATTACAGGCTGAATAGAAGTCTACTTACTTTTGTAAGGAATTCAAAATAACCCTTTCATCATACCCTCTCTGTCTAAAATTGACACAGGTATTTAAAATTTCTCTCTCTACATTAACTTCATCATTACATAATCTGCTCACCCTTAAAAGTTCATTGTATGGTAAGACTTCCATAGTATGTGGAGGATGACAACTGATACTGTCTAGAATATTACAATCCCCAGTACATTTTCTATATATACTGGTTTTTATAGTGTCATCCTCGATTTCCAGTCTTACATCCAAATAATTAACTGATTTTCCCATCTGTAAACCATCAAATTCTGCCTGAAACCGATTAACATTTACATTTAGTAGTTTAGTGTTCATTCTACCTGATACAGAGAGAACATTTGAGAAGGCCAGCCCACTTAGGTGCTTAACCTTGAATTATCTTCTACTCCTCCTTCCTCCCTTTGCACGTTACTAACAACAAAAAAATCTCCTTGTGTTCTGACTGAGTGTGCTTCTCAGCTGATAAGTATATTTTTGGCACTCTTTAATGTTTCAGAGATGAATAAAACAACAACTGAATTTAGTTCAGAATACATTTTGAACAAATTGCATTTATTTAAACTGTATTTGCTTTAATACTGCTACACATTCAAGTGTGCTAGCTTGCACTGCACTTGAATTGTTTTTAGTGCTATTTTAGCTGCTTTCTGGGAAAAATTCTAAGCTTGTTTCTTGCCTTTCCTGTAACTAGTCTTGTCCAGATACAGATTTGCTGTATCCAGGACTGTTGGTAAGCTTCTGAGCCCCCCAAGCCTTTCTGTCTTGTTGGGAAGCATTCTAGCTTGTCAGTGGGAGTGGTAAGCACTAGGTAGGCTATCTACCACAAGAGGAGTGATTTCTGGCCCAGAAATTGTAGTTTATTGGCCGTTTGGACAGTTTTTCCATCTCTTTCAACTTTCTGGTTTAAAAGCCCATGTATCTGCTTTCCCGCCTTTCCTGTAACTAGTCTAGTCCAGATACAGATTTGCTGTATCCAGAAATGTTTGTAAGCTTCTGAGCATGCAAAAGCCTGCGCTTCAATTCTTCCCTTAGCTCTGCTAGTTGTCTCCTCTCCTGCACCTTTACAAGCTTATTAGTTTAGCACTATACTAGACTTCTTGTAGCAATTATTGTAGCACACAAAAGTTCTACCAGCACTAAACGTTCTACAAGGAAACAGCTCCAGTACTTATTATTAATGCCCACCCCTCCAGGCATGTCTAAAGGTCAGTTTCCTGTGCTTTCTCCTATTAACCTGGTAAACTTGGGCATCCTGAGGCAATGTAACAACTGTCTCATGTACACTGACAACCCTCTCCTCTTACCTCCCAGACTTGTGAGAGATGCACTTATATATCCAAATTGTAAGCCACGCACTCTCCAGCCAAGACCAGAATAGCTGGTCAAGAGGAGAAGGTGAAGACTTGCACCACACCACATGGAACACATAGCCCTCCAGAACACACACCAGCTCTGTCTTCACATAAAAACACAAACCACACACCCACCTTTGCTGAGGCTCTCAATAAAAATCTACCCAAGCAGCAGAGACCTCCAAGGTAGAAATGCACTCGACCACCACAACACAATACAAATCACAACATATAATTCTCCTAAACAGTGTGCCACTCAACCAAAGCCCCTAAGGCAAAATAACATGCCCAACACACTAGTCATAGGTGACTCGATAGTGAGGCACACTGATGTTCCACTCACTAGGTTGAATAAGGAGAAAGTAACAGTCAGCTGCCTGTCAGGTGCCAGGATCCACCACATAATGCACGCACTCTGATCCCTTAACAACAGGCACAGATATGAGTCTATCATTGTACATGTGGGTGTGAATAACCTAAGATGTACCTCCCTGGACTACATGAAAAGAGACAGGAGGAGGAGCTCTCGGATTATGTAGCCCAGGCAGGTATAGGTTTGTAGGTTCATAGGTTAGTACTAGGCTACCGGTCCTAGGGTCTATACAAGCCCAGCCATAACAACTCCCTGGCTATTTCTTCCCACACTATTTACTTCCCTGGACCTCTGTCTAGTAGAGCGACTGACATGATCCCAGGGGTGAATTTCCTTTCTCCCATCCAATCGTCAAGGTTCCTTTTGAAGAGGGCCAAAGAGGCGCGCTGCTTGACATGTATAAGCAGTCTATTCCAGAGTCTGGGGAGTCTCTTGTTCAGGAACTTATCCCTCCAGCATGTTTTGTTTGTTGGGATGACAAGGTTTAGATCCCTGGAGCATGTGGCTCTGAGGGATTGGGATTTATTTAAGTGTAGCATGTCCAACAGCTCTGGGTTTGACATGGCCTTGTATGTTAAGCAGAGATCGCCTCTGAGTAGACAATATGTGACAGAGTATAGCTGGAGTTTTTTTAAGGCAGTCAGTGTAGGGCATCTGCTTTAGGCCTGTGATTCTTTTAGTGTGGTATTTCTGTGGCCTTTCTAGTTGCTGCAGATGTCTTGAGAGGTACATACCAAACGGGGTGTTGTGTTCTATAATGGGTCTAATGAGGGATGAGTACAGTGGGACAATGACCTCCTTTTTTCTGGATGAAAAGCCCTTAAGGATGAGGTGTGCCACATAGAAGGATTTCCTGACTGTTTTGGCGATGCAGTTATTGAAGGTGAAACCATTGTCCACCTGTGTCCCTAAGTCTCTTATCACACTTTCAGTGTTTAATGTACTGCTACCTATGTGGTAATTCATGGGTACATGTTTTTTCCCAAAGGGTATAACTATACATTTCTTGGCATTGAACTTGTGCCCATGGCTCTGGCACCAAGCATCTGTTTCTGTAAGGCCCTTTTGTGGAGTATCCACATCATTTGGGGATTCAGTAATGGTTCCCAGTTTGCAGTCATCTGCGAACTTTGTTAGCCAGAGTCCCTTAGTTTTGGCCTGTACTTCAGAGAAGTAGATGCCAAACAAGAGTGGTCCCAGGACTGAACCCTGAGGTACTCCACTTGTCACTTGTCTGGAGCTGGATTTGGAGTCAGGTACTTTTACAGTGTGGGTTCTGTCAGTAAGCCAGTTGGTGACTCATCGAGTGATGTAGGGATTAATGCCCAGCTTAGTAAGTCTATCTATGATTCCAGAGTGGGGGATGGTGTCAAAGGCCTTGGCGAAGTCCAGATAGGCTGTGTGAACCACCTTACCCTTGTCCACGGCTCTGGAGACTGATTCAAAGAAGTCAATCAGGTTCAGGAGACAATATCGTCCCTTCACGAACCCAAACTGGGTGGGGTCCAGTGTTTGAAGGTTGCCAATGTCTTTGTTTATAAGTTCCATGATAATACGTTCCATGGCCTTGCAGAGCAGGCTCATCAGACTGATGGGCGGTAGTTCCCAGGATCCAAAGTGGATCCCCCCTTGTGGAGTGGGATAACTGTAGCTGTGCGCCACTCAGTGGGCACGAAGCCTGAGGTGAGACTATGATTAAACATGACACTTATGTGAGGTGCCAGTTCATTTTGTAGTTCATGTAGTACACAGCCCATGATGTCATCTGGTCCCATGGATGCTGTATTCATAGCTTTGGAGAGTGCATTTTTTACCTGTGTGGCCATTATTACTGGGATTTGGCAATCTTCCGGTATTGAGATGGGCCATTTAGGGGGTGAGATGGGAGTGAAGTTGGCACTGAATTGATTTGCCAGGATATTGGCAATATCCTTGGCATCAGTATATTTAATGCCATTCTGTTGTAGCTCAGAGCAGGTCTGAGCATTGCCATTTAAATTCTTGACATAGTTATGGAATGCCGTGTGGTTGTCTTTGGAATCTTTGGCAATTTTATTTCGTAACTAGCTTTGGAGGATTTTATGAGAGATCTCAGCTTCTTACTGAGGCTGATAAGGGAGTTTTTTGAATCCTGGGATTTTTCTCTTTTCTGCAACAGTTTCTTTCTTTTATTGTAAAGTTTGTTCATGGCAGGGGACCAGCAGATTGGCTTCCTTTTCTTGGAGGAGAGCATCCTGGTTCTATTTGGGATGGCACGATTCATGCATGAGTGGATGTGTTCATGCAGTGCCTTAGTATAGGATTCATAGTGTACGACCCTAGCCCTGAGCAGCATCCTACCATCACCCAGAATGATACCACAGTACAAGCAGAAAACGATTGATTACAACAATTGGCTAAGTTTCTGGTGTCATTCTAAGGGGATCCAGTATCTCCCTGGGATGACATGATTGACAGACCTCGATGCATTGCCAGAGATAGCCTACATCTGTCACCCCTGGACTTCTGGATACTGGCCAAGTCTCTTGCCACCTCTATAGTACCTTTTTTAGGTGGTGTTCCAAAGACCAAATTACCAGCATAACAGCTACAAGCAAATGCAATCTGAGGGTCATGCTGCTGAACTCTAGCAGTCTAAATCTCAAAATGCACTCACTCAAAGCACTTCTTAAAATGGAGAACATCGACATTTGTGCTGTAACAGAAACCTGGTTCAAGGCAGCAGAAAGCATCCATGCACTACCAGGCTATAACACATTCCACACCTTTCGGCCCCAGAACTTAGACAGAAGCTCCAAAGGCGGTGGTGTTTCCATATTCATAAAGGATACACACATCTCCAGACTGGTAGCCCAACATAACACATCTGAGATACTTCAGGTGCAGCTAACATTGGGTAAGACAGCGATTCAGGTGATAGCCAGCTATAGGTCCCCAACCATGTCCCAAGACTCACACTCCATGTTCCTAAACACCCTGGAGAATATTCATACTGGGCGACTTCAACTACCCCTCCATTAACTGGGAAAACTACTCATGTACCAATACACTTGCCCAATGTTTTCTGGAATTCATAAATTCCAGTGCCCTGGACCAGCTCATTCTTACCTCCACTAGAGGTAGCAACATCCTTGACCTGGTTATTACTAACATGGGCGACCATTGCTCTACACCAATAGTCAACTCCTCCCTGGTTAGATCCGACCATAAACTAATCACCTTGGAAATCCACATCCCTCCCACCTACACCACAAAGGTAACCACCATGAAAAACTTCTCCAAAGCTAACTTTGAGCTCCTAAAAACAGAGGTGGCTAACTTCACTGCACCCATGCAAACGGAGAATAGTTGCATGACTGCCGAATCATACACCAATGCACTGTACGAACACATACACAAATGCATGCATCTCACCATACCCAATAGCACCAAGACACTATCCTCAAAAAAAGGAAGCCAATCTTGTGGTCCCCTGCCATAAACAAATTCTACAACAAAAGGAGGAAACTGATGCAGAATAAGGTAAAGTCCCAAGACTGGAAAAAATCCCTTAACCTCAACAAAAGGTTGAGATCCCTCATCAAATCATTTAAAGCTAGCTATCAAAACAGAATTGCAGCAGATAGTAAAGACAACCACAGGGCCTTCTATAGTTATGTAAAGAATCTCCATGGCAATACCCAGATTTGCTCTGAGCTACTGCACAATGGTACCTCCTATACCGAGCCAACAGATATTGCCAATATACTGGCCGACAGATTCAGTGCCAACTTTACCCCCCCCCCCACCGAAGGACCAAGCACAATACCAGTAGATTGCCAGACACGCAGTATTACTGCTGCAGAGGTTAAAACAGTACTGTCCAAGGCCAAGAATATAGCTTCTATTGGACCTGACAATATCCCCGGCTGTGTTCTACATGAACTACAGAGTGAACTGGCACCTCACCTGTGTGTCTTGTTCAATCACAGCCTCAACTCAGGCTTTGTCTCTACTAAATGGCACACTGCTACAGTCATCTGCCGGAGTGACTACAGACCCCGGGATCTATCGCCCCGTTAGCCTGACGAGTCTGATATGCAAAGCTATGGAACACATCATTATGGACCTAATAAACAAGGATATAGGGAATCTCCAAACACTGGATCCTACACAACTTGGTTTTGTGAAGGGTAAATCATGCCTGCTCAACTTGGTCAACTTCTTTGAGTCAGTCACCAGAGCTGTGGATGAAGGCAAGGTGGTTCCTACAGCCTACCTTGATCTGGCCAAGGCCTTTGATACCATTCCCCACTCTGGAATCATAGAAAAACTCATTAAGCTAGGCATCAACCCCTATATCACTAGGTGGGTTGCAAACTGGCTCACAGTGTGAAAGTAGCTGACTCCAAGTCAGACTGCCCACCAGTCACAAGTGGAGTCCCACAGGGTTTGGTCCTGGGTCCTCTTCTGTTTGGTATTTACTTCTCTGAAGTCCAGGCCAACAGAAAGGGACTCTGTCTGACAAAGTTCACAGAGGATTGCAAGTTGGGAGCTATTATTAATTCCCCAAGTGATGTTGACATCCTACAGAAAGGCCTCAATGAGACCAACGACTGGTGTCAGAACCATGGCCTTAAGATCAATGACAAAAAATGTGTCATCATCCCCCTTGGGAAAAATCCAGTTCTCTTGAATTACCACATCAATGGTAGTTCACTGAACACAAAAATCATTATAAGAGATCTAGGAACACATTTTGACCACCAAATTGCCACTGTGGTCAGAAAGTCCTTCTATGTGGCACATCTCATTACCAAGGGTTTTGCATCCAGGAAGAAAGAGGTTATTGTCTCCCTCTACCCTTCCCTCATTAGGCTAATCATCGATTACATTACCCCATTTTGTGTATACCTCACTAGACACCTGCAACAACTAGAGGGGCTGCAAAAGTACCTCACAAAGAGGATCCTAGGCCTTAAACAAGTGTTGTATATGGACAGACTCAAAAAACTCCAACTATTCTCTGTCTCATATGGCCTACTTAGAGGTGATCTCTGCTTGACTTACAAAGTCATGTCTGACCCAGCTCTGTTTGAAATGCTACATCTAAAGAAATCCCAATTCCTCCACACCATACACTACAGAGACCTCAGCCTCATTACCACAATCAACAGAACATTCTGGAGGGACAGATTCATAACCCAGAGACTGCCCATGCTATGGAATAGACTTCCCATACATGTCAAGCAGAGCACCTCACTGGCCCTCATTAAGAGAAATCTTGATGAGTAGATGGGAAATAGAAAATTCACCCCAGGGATCACTTCAGGGGCTCTACTCAACAGAGACACTAGTAGCTAAGGTTGGGTGGCACAATGCCAGGGTAATCCTATGGGATAGGCTTGTAAAGGCTCCAGGGCCATTAGCCTAGTACACACCTATGAACCTATGAACCTATGTACCGTTTTACCCTCATCCATAGCCTTAGTGACTTTCTCAAAGAAATCCACCAGATTCAGTAGGCATGACATGCCCTTGACAAAGACAAATTGGATCAGGTCCAGTATTTGCAGACCTCTTATGTCATTATTTATCATGTCCATGATTATTCTTTCCATGGCCTTACATATAAAATTAGTCAAACTTATGGGTCTTCAATTTATTTTCTAGGTCTGTAGATGGTCCCCTTTATATAGAGGAATGACTGTTGCTGTCCTCCATACTACCAGGACAAAGCCAGTCTGGAGGCTATGATTAAACAGAGATCCAAATGGGCCTGATAAGTCCTGATTTAAGCTGTTTAACAGGCAACCTGGTATATTATCAGGCCACATTGAAGCCATGTTTTTAGCTTTAGAGAGCACAGTAGCAACCTGTCCTTTGGTGATAATTGGTGGTGGAGTTGTGTAGGGTACTTCTTGGGGAAGAACTAGGGGTGATGGGGAGGTGAAACTTGAGCTGAATTTGTCGGCCAGAAGATTTGCTATACCAGCTGAGTACAGCTGATGCCATCTACAACTAATTCTACATATTGCTGGATGTTGCCCTTAAGATTGTGGACATAACTGAAAATACTTTATGGTTATCATTAGATTTGGAAGCTATTTTTACCTCAAAATCTGCTTTCAGAGACTTGACTAGTTCCCTGATTCACTTTTTAGACTAATGAGGGACTTATTTCGCTGTTGTTCATATTCTCTCTTACTTCTCAACAGGATTTTCTTTCTTTCATTGCACAATAATACCAGAGGTCCACTGGGGTAGTTTGTTTTTGCAGTTTGACCTGGATTTATTTCAGTCTGGTACTGCCATTTCTATGCAGTTGTTTATATGGTCATAAAGAGCTTTTGTGTATGCCTCTGCATAGGCTGCTGTGTTTTCTGGATTTGGGGGAGCATAGAAACTAGCAATGCCATCCCTTAATAGGGATAATTTACCTTAGAGAAGTTCTTAAAGTTTTTGGGGTTAAGTGAGGGGGATTAATTTTATATTATTTCAGTGGAGTCTGCTTTATGATCTGATCTTACCAGTGAGAACATAACTCTGGGGGTGCAAAACTCTGTCATATTTGTAAGTACCACATCTAGGACATTTGTTCCTCTAGTGGGAGTGCAGTCTAGCTGCTCCAGGGCATTTGAATTTACTACGTCAAGAAATCTGGTCATGTATGCCTCCCAGTTAATGGAGGGGTAGTTAAAATCATCATGAGTAAGGCTGGGCTGGTGGATGAGTGATTCTAGTAACTTCAGGTATGATGTATGGGTTTTGTGGTTCATGGTGGGGAACCTGTAGCTAGCAAGAATATGGTAATGGATTTTTCATGTGGCTAGTTAGACATGAAGTAGCTCAAGCATGTCATTGTTTGACCAGTCTTGAAGTGTGCTTATCCTTTACGTAGATAGATACACTTCCACCTTTTGCTCTTCCATGTTCAGTAGGTGGTCGGACTGTATGAAAGGCATTATAGCCATGCACTGCCAGAGTGCTTTCCATGGTTGTGAGCCAGATTTCAGTAACTGCACAGACATCAACATTCTCCAGTATCAGGAGAGCTTCTAAGGAGTGCAGTTTTTTGAGGCTTCTAGCTTTGAGCAGTAATACTTTTAGCTTGTCCCTGAGTTTTGTTGGAAGGTTTGTTTGTTTGGCAAATCCAAAAAAATGCACTATAGAGGTGGATAATGTTTTGGCCAATGTCCAAAAGCCTACAGGTGACAGGTGAAGACCATTCCTGGCTAAGCAGAATGGCCTATCAACCATGTGCTCCAGGCTGACAAGTATTGGACCCCTTTGGAATGACACCAATAGCTAAGACAATTTTAAAGTTGATCATTTTCTGCTGGTATTGTAGCATCATCCTTTGAGACAGTAGACTACTGCTCAATGCTAGGCTCATATCTGTCTGTGACAACTATTCTGAGAGCTCAGTCATGTATCTCTTCATATAATCCAAGAAGGTATGTCTCAGGTCATTCATGTCCACATGGACTATAACTGAATCATACTGGTACTTAAGGGTAAGTGACCTATATGTTTGCATGATCTGGTGAATTCTGGCATGACAGGCAACTTACTGTAATCTTTCCCTAACTTAGCCTCTTAAAAGGGACATTGGTCTGTCACATAATATCTCATATGGCCAGAATATTGAGTTGTGGAGTGTTTTGCCTTATGGGTTTTGTAGTTGAGGCACAATGTAATGTGACTTTCTGTATTATAATAGGAATTGTCTTGCATGTGTACATGCAGAGTTTCTAAGGTTGGCACCTGAGAGGCCTTTGAGGTTTGGGTAAGTTACATGTGAGCACCTCTGCATATGTGGGTCTACATGTGTGGTCCTTTGTGGGCATGGTGAATGATGTGCGTGAGCCTCTGGCAACCTGTTTGTTGCTGTTTGTGTCTGTTTATGAGAGTCTAGCCTCCAGTATCAATGTGTAATTACATCTCTCACATACTGTATTTGTTCAAGAATTAAGTGGTTGTCAGTGTACATAAGCATTTTTTACATTGCCTCAGGATTCCCATGTCCACCAAGCTGGATGCAAAGATAGCAGGAAAGTTCGCATCCACATTTGCAGGTCCTATGAAAGAATAGGAGTGGAAGGTGTTTACAACTAGGTGAGGGAAGGGTGCTTTTGTGGTGCAATCTGCAGCTAGTCAAAAAAAGCAGAAACAGCACAATTCGGTGTGAAAAAAAATATATTATATTATAAATAATACATGGTGTATTAAAAAAATCCACCTACCCAACAATAACATCAGACCAGTTTCAGCATTACTGCCTTCCTCAGTGAGCAAAAAACAAATGGTCATTTGTTTTTTGCTCACTGAGGAAGGCAGTAATGCCGAAACTGGTCTGATGTGAGTGAACAGCTCTGTGCAAATGTGCTGAATTTATATCAGCACTGGAAATACAGGATCCCTCTGACCAATAAAACAACTACATTTAGAGTCCTTTTGTGTTCTTCCCAACTCAGATAGATGAGGTGAACATCTCCTGTCAGTAGATGAATAATCCCAGTCCTCATAATGTCAAAGCACAGTAAAAGAGTGCCCAGAGTGGAATGCTACCACAAACAAACTTAAAGATACAGATACAGCAGTGTATTTTATATAGCTTATAAAAGTTTGATTATTCAATAAGTACTTCACTTTGTAGAGACACTCAATTGTACAGAATTTATAAAGGCATTACAAATAAACTAAGCTGATTAATAAGCCCTCCAGCCAATAAAATGGCTACATGCAGGAATCTCTAGTGTGTTTTCCCAACCTATACAGACCAGGCAATCACTCAGTGCCACTAGATGGAAAATCCACTGGTGTTTTGATGTAAAAACATAGAAAAGTGCTTGCTAGTGTGTAAAAATACACTACTTTAGCCAACAGTCAGCGTAATAATGAATTCAGAGCAAGTAAATCAGTATTTATTGGATATTTACCTTGTCCCTAAATGAAATAATTTCATCTTGTGGTCTGTTAGACTCCATTTGTAACCACCTCACCACCTTCACCATAAAAGAAGAAAATAGTACCAATAAACATCACTAGAACCTGGTATGAAGTCTTTCATTCTTCAAGAAAGAAACTTTTACCAGTAACTTAAAATGGTAGTTAGAACATGCCAAAAACACTATCACTAGATGAAGGAGTGTCAGACTTCAATAACATTTTCTTAAGGATTTTAGACGAGTTGGCTCCTTTGAAAATTAAAAAGGTCAAAGCCAGTCCTGCCCCTTGGCTATCCAGAAACACAAAACTACTCAAAAGACAGATAAAGCATGAAAAAATGGTTATAGGATAAAACTCAAATGAACTCTTAAAATTTTAGGCATCTACGAAATGATGGAAGCATACATTTTCAAATCAGACAAAAATGATTACACAAATCTCCAATCCTCTAATCAAAACCTCTCCAAAAGCTTTTGGTATTTCATAAATCAAATACAAGACCCTGATTGGACAAATCAGTCAACTCCATCCACAACCAATCAAGTTGAGGGCAAGCCAGACAAGTCCCTGCTGGACAGGGGCATTGGGCGCTGATTTGTCTAAACATGGGCTAAACTCTTGGCTAGGCTTATAAGGGCCTCAGGGCCAATAGCCTAGTAACTTCTTATGATCCCATGATCCTATGATCCCCTGTTCATACAAACACTAGCTTCCATAATCAAAAACTCAACCCATACTGCTCTGCAATCTACTCCTCAAGTAGACAGCCATTCAAATATCATTTCCTTTTCAGACAATGCCTACTTCTACCATCAAAAACACTTACTCAGACTGAAGGAAACAACGCTAGTTTCTGATAATTTAACAGCAGAATATATTAAAATCTCAGCCAGAGTTCTAACCTACTTCATTTCTATTCTTATAAACCATTTAGTCTATGAATACCGTACCCCAGCTTTGTGGAAAATAACTTGGGTCTACTACATGTGCTTACATGGTAAGATCTTGCATTAAACCTATTCACTGCCACTTGCTTGAAAAGGCCAAGTGCTTTAACTCCCACTAGCCCAATCTCCCATTTATGCATAGCCATCTCACTGACTAATCCAATAAAATATAAAACCCTAACAGAACCTAAACCCTAAACCTAAAACTCCAGCTGAGTTCCCAACCTTACTCCTTGGTCCTTACTCTAAACCTGTACTCCCCCTCCCCCTAATCCTAAAGTCTCAGATTGCTCCCTAAAACTAAAACTCCAAACCAGTCACTAAAGCTAAATTCACAGACTGCTACCTAAACCTAAAACTCCCTTCCACCTCCACAAACCTAAAACTTCAACTCCTTCTGGAAATCTAAATTTTGTGATCACTCCCTAACACTAAAACTCTTCTCATCTCCTCCTTCTTTAACCTACAACACCTACTCCTTTCCTAAACCTAAATTCTGCAATCACTCTCTAAAACTAAAACTGCCTTCCCACTCCCTGACTCTAAAACTCACTTTCCATTCCCTAATCCTAAGGCAACCTCCAACTCCCTAATCCCAGAACCCACTCCTGCTCCCTTCCCATAGCTGCTTGCCCAAAATTATGTTTGAGTTCCAGCACAAGCAGCAGCCTATCTGAACTACATGGCACTCAAGTCCCTGGTTCAAGATAGTGTTTTTGAGGGCTTGAAACTTTGAGTGGCTCTAGTGAATCTGAAAAATTCTTATATAATACCCCTACATAAAGGTGGTAACTTTACTGATCTAACTACACACACCAACTGTAGTCTTATCCACCTGTCCAAAATATGTGAGAAATCTATTCATTGATAACTATTTAAATATGTCATTGATAAAACTCTTTTATCCCCAAGTCAGCATCATTTTTACCCTCATAACATCACTATTACAGCTCTACTCAGGTTTATCGCACTGTTAACATGTATAGAAATGCAGATAATTTAGTATCAGCAGCCTTCCTTGACCTTGACCTTTGGTGTCCCACCAAAAGCTTCAGTACCAAACTAGCATCCTTAGGACTCACTAACTCATCTTGCTCCTTGTTCCAAAGCTTCTCTCATATGGCAAAACAACATCATATCCTTTCTCCCAGTATCTGTTGTTGTCCGCAAGGGTGCATTCTGGGCCCTCTGCTGTTCAGTATATTCATAAATGATCACCATACAGCAGATCCACAAGCTAAAATAGTGCAGATGGTTGCACCCTTTTCTGCTATACTCTGTCAATAACCTACATAAACTGTAAGAAGTTATCCAGGAATCCTTTAGCTCTGGCTGAACAATTCACAAGTACTCCTAAATTCCAAAAAAAAAACTAATTTTATTTACTCCTAAGCAATAAACTCAATTATCTCTGTAGGGCTAAACTCTACCTGACTAAGGCTGCTAAAAAGTACAGCTTCAGCCTTCCTACATCCAAGACATATCTATACCCATATTAATGAGATCCCCATCTCCTTTAATTCATTGTTCTCCTTTTGGCTTTTCCTGGTTAGGGGTCACCACAGCAGAACTCCGGTCTGCTAATGATTGGCAGTAGATTTTTATGGTGCTGGTGTGCCAGCTTGACACCCAGCCTTCAATGAAGGCATGCCCATTCACGCATGTCTTTTGAACGCCACTCGACTGCGGGGAGGACATGCAGACTCTACACAGAAGGTGCCCCAGCCAAGAATCGAACAGGAGAACCTCTTGCTCTGAGGCGACAATGCTACCACTGCACCACCGCGGCTTACTCCTCAGATATGAAAGTACAGTTCTGTAAAATCTTACCATAACAGTAGATATCCTTTTCTTCACCGCTGCAGTATTACTCTGTACAGTAGGGACTAAAAGCTCAGAAGCTACCATGTGACCCCATTTTTATTCATGTTATTACTTTCTTTCCAATTAACATCAGAAGTTGTAACAATGTACTAAAAGCTCAGAAGCTACCATGTGACCCCATTTTTATTCATGTTATTACTTTCTTGCCAATTAACATCAGAAGTTGTAACAGTGTACTCTGCTCAGAAGAAAGTATCCTCAGTGGAAGGAAACCAATTAGAAAAGCTGTGGACTGAGTGTAATGTGTCCTGGCTACATATTACCACAGATTCATTGCACTTCTGATTTTAGAAAATTTAAATGCTGATATTCACAAAAGACACATATCCATGTCCCTAGTGTCCGAGTACCACATCTCCAGCATAATGGAGAGGCCTCAAGGAAGATAACTCCTATTTTATAAAAGAAAATAAGAGGGAACTCCATGGCTGAAGTTAAAAAAACTTAAATCAAAACAAAACACTGAACTACATAGATAAGGTAAGCGCTTTGACGGTCATAAGACTGCTTCTTCAGACCTATTAACAAGCAGCTTTCCTCTCTATTTAAAATAGTCAACTGCTAATCGGATGGTTGTTTCACTCAAGGCACCACCTTTATATAAGTTAAAAACCTATTCTCAAAAATTGTGAACATCTAATATGTCATATGCACATTATTTAAATAAAAATACTGCAAAAATCTCAAAAAATATAAATCTCATGAAGCAAACATATGCATAAGAAAAAGAATACACTAAAAATGCATTAATGTGGGAGTGGTCGAGCTTTCAATAAAGGTTTCAAAGACACCCGCTCATTTATACCAGGGAACCTATCATTACCAAGGCATACTATCCAGTCCAGTTCCCTTATCTCTGTAAAATTCTTAAAATCTCCCCCTCTAATGTTCAAAGTTAAAACCTCAACTACTAAAAACTTAAAATTATGACACTAACCAAAATCCAACACATGCTTAATGCATTGCTAACTTTCTTATTCTTGACATCATTAACATGTTCTAAAATCCTCTCTTTAAAATGCCTGTTTGCTTTTCTCACATAGTATACATACCATTCTTTACAAAAGGCAAAATATATCAAATCTTTCATCATACAATCAGCATAAAGAGAGGTCTCAATCACAAAACCATGTGTAGGATGTACAAACTTAATTCCAAAGTAAATAAATTTACAAGCTTTACATCTCTTACAGGGATACGTTCTTTCACGATTCTTGGGTGGTACATATAAATATTTCATATTCTTATAGCAAAGCTGCCTCTTCAGTGACATACTATACCTAATTGTAAACCGCTGTGCATTCTTAACTACTTGACCCACTCTATCATCTGAGCATAATATTGCCCAATTCTTTCTAATGATGTCACAGATAACTTTGACATTAGTAGTAGAGGTCAGTGTCATCCTAACATCTTCACCTTGAACTTGTCCATCCCTCTGATTATCACCCAGTCTAGGGCTCTCTGAAAAATAGGGTCTACCCATCGTATTTCTTTCAGGCCATAATTCATTAATACAGTCTTCCAACTCTCTACCACTGTAGCACTTATCCAAAAATTATATTTAAGACCCTCTAAGGCTTACTTGAGGCTCTCTTCATCATTATGTAACCTCATAGCCCTTAGCACTTGTCCCTTAACCACAATTTGAGCTAAATGATGGAGATGTATACAAGTTTTATGTAATAAATTGTTCTTTTTACATGCCTTCCTATATATTGCAGTCTTAAAATTGCCACAGAAATCTCTATTAACAGGGATGTAGAACCCTTCAACAGCTATGTGCCATTCCTTGAATCTGTCCACCAACTGATTAACCACAGCCAGTCCACCTTTGGATTTCCTCCTTAGACAGAGTAGAGAGAGCTAAAAATGTATTCCTTTTGACATAGACCCATATATATATATATATATATATATATATATATATATATATATATAGGATTACAATTAAAATGTTGCATCTTCAATGTGCAAATGTGTAATCCTGAAAGCAAGTTTTCATCAACATTTCAAATGAATGAAAAAAAATGTTGAAGTCACAATACCGAATAGGTTCATAGGTTCATAGGTTGGTACTAGGCTATCGGCCCTAGGGCCTATGCAAGCCTAGCCATAACAATTCCCTGGATATTTCTTCCCACAATATTTAATTCTCTGGGCCCCTGTCTAGCAGGGCGACTGAGATGATCCCCGGGCTGAATTTCCTATCTCCCATCCAATCATCAAGGTTCCTTTTGAAGAGGGCCAATGAGGTGCTCTGCTTGACATGTATGGGCAGTCTATTCCAGAGTAAGGGGAGTCTCTGGGTCAGGAACCTATTCCTCCAGCATGTTTTGTTCATTGTGATGACAAGGTTTAGATCCCGGGAGCGTGTGTCTCTGAGGGATTGGGATTTCTTTAAGTGGAGCATTTTCAACAGCTCAGGGCTTGACATGGCTTTGTATGTTAAGCAGAGATCACCTCTGAGTAGACGATATGCCACAGAGTATAGCTGGAGTTTTTTTAGACGGTCAGCATATGGCATCTGCTTTAGGCCTGTGATTCTTTTAGTGAGGTATTTCTATGGCCTTTCCAGCTGTTGCAGATGTCTTGTGAGGTACATACCAAATGGGGCATTATATTCTATAATGGGTCTAATGAGGGTTGAGTACAGTGGGACAATGACCTCCTTTTTTCTAGATAAAAAGCCGTTAGTGATGAGGTGTGCCACATAGAAGGATTTCCTGACTGTTGTGGCAATGTGGTTATCGAAAGTGAGACTACTGTCCACCTGTGTCCCTAAGTCTCTCATCACACTTTTGATGTTTATTGTCTTGCCACCTATATGGTAATTCATGGGTACATATCTTTTTTTTCCAAAGGGGATAACTATACATTTCTTGGCATTAAGCTTGAGCCCATGGCTCTGGCACCAGGCATCTGTTTCTGTAAGGCCTTTTTGTAGAGTATCCACATAATTTGGAGATTCAATAATGGCTCCCAGTTTGCAGTCATCTGCAAACTTTGTTAGCCAGAGTCCCTTAGTGTTGGCCTGTACTTCAGAGAAGTAGATGCCAAACAAGAGTGGTCCTAGGAATGAACCCTGAGGTACTCCACTTGTCACTTGTCTGGAGCTGGATTTGGAGTCAGCTACTTTTACAGTGTGGGTTCTGTCAGTAAGCCAGTTGGCAACCCATCGAGTGACATAGGGATTTATGCCCAGCTTAGTAAGTTTATCTATGATTCCAGAGTGGGGGGTGGTGTCGAAGGCCTTGGCAAGGTCCAGATAGGCTGTGTGGACCACTTTACCCTCGTCCACAGCTCTGGAGACTGATTTGAAGTAGTCAATCAGATTTAGGAGACAAGATTGGCCCTTCACAAACCTAAACTGGGTGGGGTCCAGTGTCTGAAGGTTGCAAATGTCTTTGTTTATAAGTTCCATGATAATGCGTTCCATGCCCTTGCAGATCAGGCTTGTCAGACTGATGGGACGGTAGTTCCCGGGATCCAAGACAGATCCTCCCTTGTGGAGTGGGATAACTTTAGCTGTGTGCCACTCAGGGGGCACGAAGCTTGAGGTGAGGCTATGATTAAACATGACACTTAGGTGAGGTGCCAGTTAATTTTGTAGTTCATGTAGTACACAGCCTGGGATGTCATCTGGTCCCATGAATGCTGTATTCTTAGCTTTGGAGAGTGCGGTTTCTACCTGTGTGGCCGTGATTATTGGAATTTGGCAATCTTTTGGTATTGAGATGGGCCTTTTATGGGGTGAGAGGGGGGTGAAGTTGGCATTAAACCAATCTGCCAGGATATTGGCAATATCCTTGGGATCAGTATATTTAATGCCATTCTGTTTTAGCTCAGAGCATATCTGAGCATTGCCATTTAGATTCTTGACATAACTATAGAATGCCCTGTGGTTGTCTTTGGAATCTTTGGCAATTTTATTTTCATAACTAGCTTTTTAGGATTTTATGAGGGATCTCAGCTTCTTACTGAGGCTGGTGAGGGAGTTTTTGCATCCTGGATTTTCCTCTTTTCTGCAAATAGTTTCTTCCTTCTGTTGTGTAGTTTGTTTATAGCAGGGGACCACCAGATTGGCTTCCTTTTTTTGGAGAAGAGCATCTTGGTTCTATTTGGGATGGCACGATTCATGCACGAGTGGATGTGCTCATACAGTGCCTTAGTGTAGGATTCTGCAGTCAAACTTCCAGATCCCATCTGCGTGGGTGTTGTGAAGTTTGTCACTTCTGGCTTCAGTAGCATGAAGTTGGCTTTGGAGAAGTTTTTTAAGGAAGTTTCCTTACTGGGGGGTGGGGGTAGGATGTGGATGTCAAAGGTGATTTGCTCATGGTCAGACCTGACCAATGAGAAGGGTGACCACTGTTGTGGAGCATCTATCCCCCATGTTAGTAACGACCAGGTCTAGGATATTGGCTCTCCTGGTGGGATAATGGATTAGTTGATCCAGGGCATTGGAATTTATGAATTCCAAGAACCGTTGGGAAAAGGAGTTGGTACCCGAGTAGTTTTCCCAATTAATGGCAGGGTAGTTGAAATAACCCAGTATTAGGGTGTTTGGTTGTATCTTAATATTTTCCAGTATGTTTAGAAAGGTGTAGTGAGAATCTTGGGGCATGGTGGGGGATCTGTAGCAAGGTACAATTTGGATTGCAGTCTTACCTAGTGTTAGTTGCACCTGGAGAATTTCAGATGCATTGTGTTGGGCAACTAGCCTGGAGGTGTGAATATCCTTGGTGAATATGGGCACTCCTCCACCTTTAGTGTTTTGCTCTTGGTTTTGTGGCCAAAAAGTGTGGTAAGAATTGTAGCCTAGTATTGCAGGGGTGCTCTCTGGAGCCTTGAACCAGGTCTCAGTT
The DNA here is from genome assembly GCF_019279795.1 of Protopterus annectens. NCBI lineage: Eukaryota > Metazoa > Chordata > Ceratodontiformes > Protopteridae > Protopterus > Protopterus annectens. The sequence continues at coordinate 1,541,624,910 of NC_056732.1, forward strand.
ACTGCACAGATATCGATGTTCTCCATTTTTAGGCATGCCTCGAGAGAATGCATTTTGAGGTTTAGACTTCTAGCATTGAGTAGCATTACCTTCAGATTTTGCATGCTTGTATCTGTTAAGGTGGTGGTTTTATGCTTTGAACCTTGCCTAAAAAAGGCACTATAGGGGTGGCAAGAGCTTTAGCTAGTAACCTGAATCCCAGGGGTGACAGGTGCAGACCATCTCTGGCAAAGCATCGTGGTTTGTCGATCATGTCTTCCCAGGCAGACAAATACTGGATCCCATTTGAATGACACCAGAAGCTTAGCCAATTGTTGAAGTCAATCATGTTGTCCTTATACTGTGGTATCATTCTGGGCAAAGGCAGGATGCTACTCAGGGCTAGGGTCATACCTGCCTGGGTCATGATCCAAGAGCTCTTCCATGTCTCTTTTCATGTAGTCCAGGGAGGTACGTCTCAAGTCATTCACTCCAGCATGAACAATGACAGAGTCATATTTGTACTTGTTGTGGAGTGACTTGAGTGCATGTGTTATGTGGCGGATCCTGGCATCTGACAGGCAGCTGACTGTAATTTTCTCCTTGTTCAGCTTGGTGAGTGGGACATCAGTGTGTCACCTATGACTAAAGTGCTGGGTACATTGTCTTGCCTTAGGGGCTGTTGTTGGGTGGCACACTGGTGTTGTGAATTATGTGTCACTTTGGTTGTGACTGGTGTTTGTTTGCGTTTCGGCTTCGGAGGTCCTTGTTGCTTGGGCCGGTTAATGTTAAGGGCCTCTGCATATGTGGGTTTAGTGTTGCTATGTGTGGGTGTTGATGGTGTGGGTTTTGAAGGGCTATGAGTTGCTTGACGTGTAATGCAGGTGTTAACCTTCTCCTCTTGACTGTCTAGCACAATCTTGGCCAGAGAGAGCTTAGCTTCCAGTTTGGCTATGTAAGTGCATCTCTCGCAGGTTGTAGTGTTGGGTGGTAGGAGAGGATTGTCTGTGTACATGAGGCAGTTGCCGCACTGCCCGAGTATGCCCAGATTCACCAGGTGGACAGGAGAAATCACCGGAAGCTGACCCTTGGACATGCCTGTTTAGGTGCTTTTTTGTAAAGTTTAAGAGCTGTTTTCTCTTACCTTTGCAAGGTACTCTGCAATTATAGGCTGTTTAGTGTCTATGTTTAATTTATCCTTATTGACAAGGAGAGCTGAGTGCTTAAATCAGTTTCAGGCTTCCTAGTGCTTTCTTGTAAAGTTTAAGAGCTGTTTTCCCTTACCTTTGCAAGGTACTTTGCAATTATAGGCTGTTTAGTGCCTATAATTAATTTCTCCTTATTGATAAGGAGAGCTGAGTTCATGAATCAGTTTCAGGCTTCCTAGTGCTTTCCAGCAGGTTCTAGAGCAAGTGCTAGTCACAGGGGTTCAGATTTTAGTGCTACTACTGAGAAACCAGCTAGTTCTAAGGGAAAATTTGAAGAGCAGACCTTCTGGCACCTGGAATAGTTTAACTGTAGCCTCGCAGTGCTGCACGATGTGAAAAATGTGCAAACACACGCGTTTTTAAGCCAGAAAGTTGACAGGGATAGAAATCAGCCCAAAAAGGGTAACAAAATTACAATTTCAGAGCTGGAAACCACTCCTCCAGCATTAGATAGTCAGTACAATGTTCACCAGTCTTCACTGGTAAGCAGCAGGACTTCACACTACCACAGCAAGGTCTGGATAGCTCTGAGCATATGGGATAATTGGCTAGGCTTAAAATGGTCCACAAGAGCAGTTAGCCTAGTGTGAACCTATGACATGAAATGACTATGATGAATTGTTGCACTGATGTAGAACTACTACTGTTGATTTAGAACTGCAGCCACCTCTCAGCTTTCCTTACAGTTTCCTATCAAGAAACTGCTGCCTGGCCCAAATCTTCTGCACATATCTCCATGAAATACTTCTACAGACCCACCTCTCAGTGCCTAAAGGAAGAGGAAACTCTACTATGTATGTGTAATTATGCTTCTGTAAGGTTATACAAGTGAAGCATAGGCACATGTAAAGTGTCATATTTAAACTGATAAAAATAGAGCCAGAGGATGCAACCCCTCCCCTATAGTGACTGTCTCTACACTTTCGATGTGTAAAAGTTCTTAAGTCTAATCCCTACATTAATATCTCTATGCAGCATATCAGTATTAAGTAAACAAAGAGTAGAAAATAAGATATATCTTCTTTTCTGATACCTCTCTATTCCACTTATAACAAAGAACTCTACTTACAAGCTCCATTAACCACAAACCTAGAGATAATTTTTACAGGGCACTTGGTGTGCTGGTGCATATCTCTGGGTTAGCCCCGCTCCATTCCCCTACCCTAACCCAATTTCCACCCACCCCCTCTTAGTCTAAAATTATAATCACTTAACTTCGCCTATCAACAGAAAACCACCTCACACCTCCTTTTCTCAAATAACTAAACCAACCAACCACTGTCTCCCTACAGCAAATTACTTCTCAGCACTATTATACATACACTCATGTACTTTACCTCTCTTTAGCCTCTTCAAATAATTCCCCCAACATTTTCTCAAAACTCATCTCCCACTCATTTCCTTTTTCAACACATATATATTTTCTGCTTTATTCACTGTCCTACTATTAGTCATAGTACTATACCCTTTTCTTCTGTAGCACTCATTATTTTAAAATGTTTATAAATTGCACTCTACTACACTACCTCCTGACTATATTTGCCCACCTCTCTAACTACCAAAATCTAATCATAGAGAAATCATCAAGTCCAACATGACCATTTCCACTCCAGCAAAAGCTGCAACATCCCACTATCTATATATCACCCAGTCTCGTATAATGGACATTCTCCAACTTTATTACTTACAAATGTTTTAAAACCAAAGAAATACCTACAAAAAATAAATAAATAAAACCTAAACCCTTAAATAACCATCTTCATAACTCTTAAACTCAGTGGAGACATTCAACCCAACCCTGTACTAAATATACTAAACATCACTACCTCATACTATTCTCAGTCAAGAACTCCCACACAAATCATAAATAAAATTATGCAATCAGACCTCCTATTCATAAACAGATACATCAGAATTATATGTAATAAAAATCCAAAACTTCCACGTGACCATTGCCTCCAATTCCCTTGATATACATATAGCAATAAAACCCTGGAAAATAATAAAATAAGGGACAATGAAATAACCCCTCCCCAGATATAATATATTAAGACTTGGGAGGGAAAAACTAAACAGGCAGGGAGCATAGTAATTCTCTATAAAAATTCCCTTAATGTTACTCTACATTCCCTCAATATCCTTCACTTTAATAATGTTGAACTATTATTATTTACCTTCAAAATCAACAAAAGGAAAAGTATATGTATCGTAGTTGTAGATATTCCACAAGGCAACAACATTACACTGCATAAAATATCCTACAATGGTTGTCAGAACAAATCTATTAGGAAATAATCCTCTTAGAAAATCCGAACATAGACTGGCAACTAAAAAATAAAGAAATTCCCATAGACTGCATGAACTTTCATCCATCTAATCATATCCATCACCATAACCAACCAAACAGATAACCAGTCCTTGATCGGATCATTACCAAAAGACAAGAAAATTCACAAAATGGGTTGTTTGCCTGATACCACTGGTAACCACCTTCCCACATATACAATTAGAAATACCAAACAAAATCAACATAGGTTCATAGGCAAGTACTAGGCTATCTGCCCGTGGGCATCTATAAGCCTAGCTAGAATGTGTTGGCTTTTGCTGCCCCCTTAAATTAGTTCCCTGTGCCTCAGTCCAGCAGAGCCATTAGTTCCCTGTGCCTCTGTCCAGCAGAGCCACTGCAGTGATCTCCAGGGTAAATTTTCTGTTTCCCATCCACACAGTCAAGGTTTCTCTTGAAGAGTGTTAGTCAGGGGCTCTGCCTAATGTAGATTGTAATCCTGTTCCAAAGCATGGGGAGTCTCTGGGACAGGAATATATCCCTCCAGCACATCCTATTTATCATTGTGGTGAGGTTTAGATCCCTAGAGTGTGTGACTCTTGGGGATTTGTTTTCATTTAGGTGGAGCATGTCCATCGATTCTGGGTTGGACATGGCCTTGTATGTCAGGCAAAGATCACCTCTGAGTAAGTTTAAAGTGCAACTGAGTACAGCTGGAATTTCTTCAGTCAGGCTGCATAGGGCATCTGTTTGAGGCCAGTAATCCTCTTGGTGAAGTATTTATGTGGTCTTTCCAGCTGTTGCAGGTGTCTTGTAAGGTACATCCCAAATGGGGTGTTGTACTCTATGATGGGTCTGATGTGTGATGAGTAGAGGGGCACAATTACCTCTTTTGTTCTAGATGTGAACCCTTTTGTGATTAGGTGGGCCACATAGAAGGATTTTCTAACTACCTTGGCAATATGATTATCAAAGGAGAGATTGCTATCTACTTGGGTCCCCAGATCCCTTATTACATTTTCTGTATTTAGGAGACTACCACGTATGTGGTAGTTCGCGGGTACTTTGTTTTTTCCAAAGGGGGTGACTATGCACTTTTTGGCATTTAGCTTGAGGCTATGATTTTGACACCAGTTATCCATCTCAGTGAGACCCTTCTGGAGGATGTCTGTATCAGCCGGAGAGTCAATTATGGCCCCCAGTTTGCAGTCATCTGTGAACTTGGTCAGCCATAGACCTCCTGTGCTTGCCTGTACCTCTGAGAAGTATATACCGAACAGGAGGGGCCCCAGGACTGAGCCCTGGGGGACGCCACTTGTAACCAGTTTAAAGTCGGACCTAGAGCCTGCAACTCTCACAGTGTGGGTTCTATCTGTGAGCCAACTGGCAACCCATCTCATGACATAGGGGTTTATGTTCAGGCTGGTGAGCTTGTCTAAAATAGCAGAATGGGGAATGGTGTTGAAAGCCTTTGCAAGGTCTAGGTAGGCTGTGTGGACCTCCTTTCCCTCATCTAAAGCCTTGGTAACTGTCTCAAAGAAGTCCACCAGGTTTAGGAGGCATGCTCTGCCCTTAGCAAAGCCAAACTGGGTAGGGTCCAATGTTTGGAGGTTCCCAATGTCTCTGTTAATGAGTTCCATGATGATGCGCTCCATAGCCTTACAGACCAGGCTAGCCAGGCCTATAGGGTGATAGTTTCCAGGGTCCGTTGTGGCTCCACATTTGTGGAGTGGGATAACTGTTGCTGTGTGCCACTGTATGGGTATGTAGCCTGTAGAGAGGCTGAGTTTGAACAGTGTGTTTAGGTGATGGGTTAGTTCATTTTGGAGCTCATGTAAGACACAGCCTGGGACACCGTTCAGTCCCATTGAAGCTGTGTTTTTGGCTTTGGATAGGGTTGTTTTAACCTGTGTGTCAGTGATTGCTGGGGCTCTACATTCTTCTGGTATGGTTATGGGCCCTTAAGAGGGTGAGAGGGGGATGACGTTTGCACCAAACCTGTCTGCCAGAATGT
>NC_056732.1:1541630894-1541696907 GCF_019279795.1 Protopterus annectens
ACTTGACTATCGGTATAAATGTCCACACATCTGTTTTTCGCTAGAGTGCAAGCACGTGTTAAAGCTATCAATTCTGCTGCTTGAGCAGACAAGTTATGCTGCAGGGGTTGGGCTTCTACAATCTCATTATCAATAACTACTGCATAACCTACTTGATTCTTTCCTGTAGGACTCTTTCTACATGATCCGTACACATAAACTGTCACCTCTGCATCATCTAAGGGTATATCAGTGATATCCTGTCTGGGTAAAGTTATTTGCTCCATTTCCTGTAGTCAACTGTGTGGTGTGCCATACACAGGTGTCGGACGTGACGTTGATGGGTTTAATGTTGTACAATGTTCAATCACCATATGAGGTTGACTCAGGGGTATGGTCAAACAAGAAAGATGTCTAGCACGGGTCAGGAATGCTATTTTCTCTTGCAGCAAAATTATCGCAACTGCATGAGGCACTCTCACAGTGAGAGGGTGGAAAAATACCATTGATGCCGAGGCCTGTACTGCCATGGCTGCTGCAACAACTGCCTGTGCACAATGTGGCAATGACCATGCCACTGGGTCCAACTGCGATGAGTAGTAAGCTATGGGGCGTTGCTTACTTCCATGCTGTTGCGTCAAGACTGACGTCATATATCCCTGCTTACAATCTACAGTCTGAAAACATCTGTTATGATTATTCGGGAGACCTAAAACAGATGTTGAAGCTATCAATCATTTTAGTCTGCAGAAAGCTGTTTCTGCTACTGGAATCCAGTGTAGTATATCTTGTGCTGCCATAGGTGTATTAAAGATTAAAGCAGACAATAGAGCAGATTCCAAAGCATACTTTGGTAACCAGCTTCGACAAAAGTTAGTCGGCCCAGGAAGGACATCATTCCCTTCTTGGTAGTTGGCTTGGGTGCTTGTGAAATTGCTGCCTTCCCATTGTCATGTAATGTTCTACCCTCCTTGGATATCACATATCCCAGGTACTTAACCTGTATTCTCCGTAGTTGCAATTTATGCTTGCTTAATTTATGTCCCTGTTCTGCTGAATATTTCAATAATGCTATTGTATCTTCCCTACATTGCTGCTGGGTAGGGGCCACAAGCAGGATATCATCCACATAAAGTAGAACTTGACTGCCCCCGGGTGGAGTAAACCCCGGCATGTTGCTAGCCATCTCCTGTGCGAATATCGTTGGACTTTTACAGTATCCCTGCGATAGCCGGGTATGGCTGTATCTGTTACCCTGAATGTAAATGCAAAACAATACAGACTATCTGGATGTATAGGTATTGAAAAGGAAGCATAGCTTATATGTACCATGGTAAGATACTTCTGTTGCGGGTTCATATCATTCAATATAGTGTGTGGGTCTGGCACCATCGGTACCCTAGGTATTATTACATGATTTACAGCTTGTAAATCCTGTACCATCCGCCATTCCCTGTTTGCTTTTCTATCAGGAGATACAGGGGTATTGCATGGTGAATAGTGATTACTTTGTGGATGGGGAATCCCCTCTGTGACTTTCCGGATATCTTCTGGTGTCCACGGTCTATACACTAAGGGAGTTGGGTCCTGGCCTTCCTGTCCTGCCTGAGGGTTCGGTACTTCAATTAATTGACAGATTTCCTCACTCTGTTCTAGTGACTCTCTTCTTACTTGAGTGTCCCTAGGTATTTTACGTGTTCGGGATGTGGTTTCAATAGCTTCTCTTACAATTGGTCATTGTGATACCTCTGTTGCCACAGGATAACGTGGGGGGGACTAGCCTGCCCTCCCGCTTCATATCCTGGATGTGGTATCAGAGGGGGTGGTCGCGGGGGGCGTCGCTCCTACTGTATTATTATCTTCTTTGTTCACGATGATGCTTTCATTTTTAGTCTTCTGTTCCCTTCGGTTCACTACCTCAATCCACCTATGTGCTTGAGGGATACCCAATTGTCGCTGTTTTTTAGCCTGCACATCAACATCTGCATCACATTTTAAGTGATTCCAATGTTTCACTAATGATATTTTGTCTAATATACCATCAATGTCATATTTATTACCCCATTTTGCAGAATATCTCACATTATGTGCTCTCTGCAATTGCATATACTTTGCATCACCCGTCAAACGCGGATCTCACGATCTCTTAGTGCACTAATCTCCCATGTCTTCTAAACGACTCTTACGTAACCCTTCTCTCGTACCACGTGGTATCTCCTTCCCTGTATCCACTGTAGTGTCTATGATGACTATTTACTCTACTCTGTGTTCCCCTGATCTATGTCCAAATGTAAAACTACTTGGATTGGTCTTCGACCTGCTATCACAACTGTTAACAAAAACACAATGTAGCCTGGTCCCTGATCTACAACAGAGACAAAGAGGCAAACTCTCCTTACCTGAGCCTCCCATTTATGACTGCACGTTTTCTTCTTGGGATCCAGTTTTCCGCTTTTCAGCCACAGATCAGACAGTGGACAGCCTCTTTACACACAACAATTCAGTCGGAGGTCTTTTCACTCAAGAAGAACCATTTAGGCAACTTCTCCTGCGCAGATGTCTAACCACCCATGCACTCTGACCTGTAGCTTACCAAGGGAATTCCAGCTAAGAAGGACCACAATGTCAAATAAGTTGTTAAAACCAGACTGTAGAAATCAGTAGGCTTTTCTAAGTGACAGTCAATAACACAGGAAGCTCAGGTTCACAACGTTTTAGTGGTGTACAGCGGCAGGCAAAAAACTATACAGTACAAGTATGAGAGTTTTGTCTGACTCTATACAGGAAGCAATTTGTTTATATAGTGTTTACAATCAGCTTTTGCCCACCTTACTGACGTGGTCAGTCACAGGGCATTTCCATCACTATGGTCCGCAATATTCTATTCATACGAGGGTGCTGAGGTAATGCTTTTAAAATGTTTTCCCATGAGAATAACACAGCCTTGCAAGGCACCTGGTCAATTACAGTGTCCTTCTGTAATTGTTGCTCTTTCAAGGACCCTGGACTGTTCCGATACAATAGTCAGTTCATTCCTTAATACGCTTTGTCTCTCTGGTAAGGAGTTGTACTCTATCTTCGATAGAGCTCACAAGGCCATCCTCCTCAGTGGAAGGGAGGATGTTATACATGTACATACATTTCTTTATCGGTAACCCAGCAGATAATTAATGCTGAGAGACATAAGCCTGCTGAACTGGTTACTGCCAGGGTCAGAGTTTGATCACACTGCAGCTAAGCTTCACCAATTACATGCATGATCATTTCTACTGCCATATTGTACAGTACAATTCAATGCATTATATAGTATTTTGCTTCTAAACTGGCACTTCATATGTGTTTCTATATATATTTTTCTAACAACATCCATCCGGCAATATGCATGTTGTTCCGTCCTTTACCTTGGCCGTGGGTGTTTGGCTGTCCGGCAACGCTACTCTCCACATGTGATGTCCCACCTTCCCCTTCTGTGCCTGTGGCACCCTGTTAGGACGTCCTGTTTGGTAGGCACATGTTCCGCTATATGTGTTTGACTTGTCTGCATAGCTAATCATCGGTGCGGTGGTTCAACATCCCGACTTGTCCACATGTGTACAGTTATGTGCACCGTGGCGTGTGCAAGCCTATAGGGTTTGAACGGGTCCATACAACATGCGAGATGTACACATTCTGCAGACACATTCACATGCAGCCATTTGCATATCTGTACCTGAGGTGGGTTGGTGACATGTGGGGTACATATTTGCCCGCGTGGCACTGCCTAAAACGATACTTCTTACCACATTTCAGGTATGCCCATTGTGTGTAGGTGTGTAGCTGCGCAAGGCTTCTAGCTGGGTTGGGTGCACGGTCGTACATGGGTGGGACTTACATGCTATAATGGGGCTATTGTGTATTACATTTGCATGCATGGGTTCTGCTTCTGGATATTACGCTTAGACATACGCCTTGCTGGGTGTGGTACATGTTGCTATGCACATGTTTGCCTGTGTTTAGGGTATCTTGGTTCCTTCCTGTTGTTATGTCGACACGGCTACCCGGCTGTGTACTCTCACTACTGCTTGTGACCATTATGGTTGCCACCTTTTCCAATGCCCATAGTGGGACATCTTTTGTGGAAACATCGGATTTTGCAGGACAACACATACCCACAGCAAGTAGAGATGACAGAACTTCACTTTTTTGCCATAATATACACTTATTCTCGTAGCATTTGGGTTCCTTATTCGGTTTCTTATGCCATGTATGTGTTTCATATACAAAATATATGTTTTATGCTACTATTAGAGGTATATTGAGGGAATATTTTTGTCCGGAAATCTCAGGTCATTTGCCATTTTTCGATTTTTGGCGGGACACAACTGTCAAATGAGGGACTGTCCATAGCAAAGTGGGACAGTTGGTAACCCTGGTGACCATGCCCATGTCGCTACTAGGGTTGCCACCTTTTCAAATGGCCAAGGTGGGACATTTTCGGCACTCACATCAGATTTTACAGGCCGACACATACCCACGGTCAGTACAAAGCATAGAACTTAACTTGTTTGCCTAAATAAAAGCTTATTCTTGTAGCAGTTTAGTTGCTTATTCTGTTTCTTGTGACATTTAGGTATTTTAGTTACGGAAATAACTATTTTATGCAACCATTACATAAAATATGGGATATAATTATGTCCTACAATCTTAGGACATTTGCCGTTTTTAATATTTTTTATCGGGACACAACTGCCCATAGAGGGACTGCCCCTCGCAAAGTGGGACAGGTGGTGACCTTAGTCGCTACTCCTATGTCGGTGCGGCGCGCTGACATGCTGCGATACACCTTCTCTGGGTATGCCCACTGACAGTGCATTGCAGGACGAACACGGTATTACGCGTATCCTTTGTTCCTTGGACGGGTACACTTAGGGCTTCGTGGGTTGTGTTTGCTTCTCCGTTTTGTTGGGACGGGTACTATGTTGCATACTCTGCGTGCGTTTCATTCTGCACGGGCCCTGGCTGGTGCCATTACTATTATGGGCGGACTGTGGCAGTCAGCACTTTAGGTTGCTCATCGCCTGCCGGCTTAGCCACGCCTCCGGACGCATCCTACTTGGGCTCACTCACGTACACTACGCACGTGTCTGTGGTTGCGGCGCGCACTCATTACTATGCATATGGCGCTACTACGCCGACTATTCACTGCACCGCCGGCGCAGGCCTTACACCGGCCTTGCGCCGAGCTTCATGAATCCCGGGGTATATCATTATACATAGCATGGCAAAAAGTAACTGAAATACTGGAGAATAATGGCTGCAGCAGATTATAATCAGGAAACAATTGTATAGAAAGTCAATTATATGTCAACAATAGACACCCTTGTAAATACTTTATTTTGGGTTTAATGTTTGATATCTGTTTAGAGGTTTTAGCCTACCTTTCTAAATAATTTGTAAATACTTCATTGTCATAAATAACCTGCATTCATGTTTTCTTGTTTTTGGAAATGAATAAAAATATTTAAAAAAAAAAAATCATATGCCTATGTGAGATGAGGGTTAGAACACCCAAGCTGTGAGTCTAGGTGCAGTCATTCACATCCTTTACAAATATGTGCCAGTGTGGGATCAAGGTTTGGACATCAAAGCTGTGAGTCTAGGTGCAGTCATTCATAACCTTTAAAAACATGTGCCTAGGTGGGATGTGGGTTAGAGAACCCAAGCTGTGAGTCTAGGTGCAGTCATTCACATCCTTTAAAAATATGTGCCTACTTGGGGTGAGGGTTAGAGCACCCAAGCTGAGAATCTCGGTGCAGTAATTCACATCCTTTTAAAACATGTGCCTAGGTGGGATAAGGGTTAGAACACCCAAGCTGTGAGTTTCGGTGCAGTCATTCACATCCTTTACAAACATATCCCTAGGTGGGATGAAGGTTAGTGCACCCAAGCTGTGAGTCTAGGTGCAGTCATTCACATCCTTTAAAAACATGTGCCTAGGTGGGATGTGGGTAGTGGACCAAAGCTGTGACTCTCAGTGCAGTCATTCACATACTTTAAAAACATGTGCCTAGGTGGGATGTGGCTTAGAGCACCCAAGCTGTGAGTCTAGGTGCAGTCATTCACATCCTTTAAAAACATGTGCCTAGGTAGGATGAGAGTTAGGTCACCAAAGCTGTGAGTCTCGGTACTGTCATTCACATCTTTTAAAAACATGTGCCTAGGATGGATAAAGGTTCTAGAACCCAAGCTGTGAGTCTCGGTGCAGTCATTCAAATCCTTTAAAAACATGTGCCTAGGTGAAATGAAGGTAAGACTGCACAAGCTGAGAGTCTCGGTGCAGTCATTCACAACCTTTAAAATCATATGGCTAAGTGAGATGAGGTTAGAGCACCAAAGCTTTGAGTCTAGGAACAATCATTCACATCCTTTAAAATCATGTGCCTAGGTGGGATGAGGGTTAGAGCACCCAAGCTGTGAGTCTAGGTTCAGTCATTCACATCCTTTAAAAATATGTGCCTACTTTGGGATGAGGGTTTGAGCACCCAAGCTGGGAATCTTGGTGCAGTAATTCACATCCTTTTAAAACATGTGCCTAGGTGGGATGAGGGTTAGAGCACCCAAGCTGTGAGTCTCAGTGCAGTCATTCACATCCTTTACAAACATATCCCTAGATGGGATGAAGGTTAGAGCACTCAAGCTGCGAGTCTAGGTGCAGTCATTCACATCCTTTAAAAACATGTTCCTAGGTGGGATGAGGGTTTGATCACCCATGCTGGAAGTTTAGGTGAAGTTATTCACATCCATTAAAAACATGTGGCTAGGTGGGGTGAGAGTTAGAGAACCCAGGCTGTGAGTCTTGGTGAAGTCATTCAAATCCTTTAAAAACATGTGCCTAGGTGGGATGAATGTAAGACTGCACAAGCTGAGAGTCTTGTTGCAGTCATTCACAACCTTAAAATCATATGCCTATGTGGGATGAGGGTTAGAGCACCCAAGCTGTGAGTCTCAGTGCACTCATCCACATCCTTTAAAAACATGTGCCTAGGTAGGATGAGGGTTAGGTCACCAAAGCTGTGAGTCTCGGTGATGTCATTCACATCTTTTAAAAACATGTGCCTAGGGGGGATAAGGTTATAGAACCCAAGCTGTGAGTCTCGGTGCAGTCATTCAAATCCTTTAAAAACATGTGCCCAGGTGGGATGAAGGTAAGACTGCACAAGCTGAGAGTCTCGGTGCAGTCATTCACAACTTTTAAAATCATATGGCTAGGTGGGATGAGCGTTAGAGCACCCAAGCTGTGAGTCTAAGTGCAGTCATTCACATCCTTTAAACATATGTGCCTACTTGGGACGAGGGTTAGAGCATCCAAGCTGTGAGTCTCAGTGAAGTCATTAACATCCTTTAAAAACATGTGCCTACGTGGGATGAGGGTAGAGCACCCAAGTTGTGACTCTCATTGCAGTCATTCACATTCTTTAAAAACATGTGCCTTCTTGGGATGAGGGTTAGAGCACCCAAGCTGGGAATCTTTGTGCAGTAATTTACATCCTTTTAAAACATGTGCCTATGTGGGTTGAGGGTTTGAGCACCAAAGCTGTGAGTCTCTGTGCAGTCATTCACATCCTTTACAAACATATCCCTAGGTGGGATGAAGGTTAGAGAACCCAAGCTGTGAGTTTCAGTGCAGTCATTCACATCCTTTAAAAGCATGTTCCTAGGTGGAATGATGGTTACATCACCCATGCTGTGAGTCTAGGTGCAGTCATTCACATCTTTTAAAAACATGTGCCTTGGTAGCATGAGGGTTAGAGCACCCAAGGTGTGAGTCTCAGTGCACTCATCCACATCATTTAAAAACATGTGCCTAGGTAGGATGATGGTTAGGTCGCCAAAGCTGTGAGTCTTGTTGCTGTCATTCACATCTTTTAAAAACATGTGCGTAGGAGGGACCAGGGTTGGAGAACCCAAGCTGTGAGTCTTGTTACAGTCATTTAAAGTCTTTAAAAATGTGTGCCTAGGTGGGATGAAGGTATGACTGCACAAGCTGAGAGTCTCGGTGCAGTCATTCACAACCTTTAAAATCATATGGCTAGGTGGGATGAGGGTTAGAGCACCCAAACTGGGAATCTCGGTGCAGTCATTCACATCCTTTAATAACATGTGCCTAGGTGAGATGAGGGTAGACCACTCAAGCTGGGAATCTCAGTGCAGTCATTCACATCCTTTAAAAACATGTGCCTTCTTGGAATGAGGGTTAGAGCACCCAAGCTGGGAATCTTGATGCAGTAGTTTACATCCTTTTAAAACATGCGCCTAGGTGGGTTGAAGGTAGAGCACCAAAACCGTGAGTCTCTGTGCAGTCATTTACATCCTTTACAAACATATCCTTAGGTGGGATAAAGGTTAGAGCACCCAAGCTGTGAGTCTCAGTGCAGTCGTTCACATCCTTTATATACATGTGCCTAAGTAGGTTGAGGGTTAGAGCACCCAAGCTGTGAGTGTAGGTGCAGTCATTCACATTCTTTAAAAGCCTGTGCCTAGGTGGTTTGAGGGTTAAACAAAACAAAAAAAAAAAGCATCAACAAACCAATGATTCACAGAAACGCAGATGGAGGCCAAAGGACTCCACAAAAAAGAAGCATTAAATCTACTTTATTTATACAGCAGTAAAAGGGTAGCGCTTTCGTCCCTGAAACAAATGAAGAACTTCATCAGACAAATAAAAAATCTAGTAACCTGAAGTGCATGTGTAGCGACATCACAAACCACACCTCTAAACTCAACTAAACCACAATCCTAGTTCATGACATATGTTCAGCCTTGCTTAAGAGAAAAAAATACCTGAATAAATGACTTGAGTATAAAATGCAGTATATAAGATACCATAACAAACATTTTAAAATTGTAAACAAATATAAATATTAAATAGTCCCTGTTAAAATACATATCTAATAGGCATAAATAAGTGAATAAAAGCCAAAAAGCATGTTTTTTTCTGTAAAAGATTTAGTGCAAAATACTTGTAAAATATTTATACAATCAAGTATTTTCATAAAAGTAACTTATGTATATAAATGTTTATAAAATGTGTATAAAAATCAGGTGTCATCTATTCAAGGCTTTTAATTTTAATACACTTTAAAAAGAAACAGCCTCATTCAACCCAGGCCAAACCTTCGCATTTAAGCGCAACTGCCATATCAATTCTTTTCTTTCCAGTAACAGTGGCCATGCACCCCACCTGCTACACTGTCCAACACCATAAATCTAAAATTGTGTCCACTGTTTTCTTTAACATGTTTTGCCAAGGAATTGAACTCAAATTCATCTCTGATGTCCCTCATGTGTTCCCCAATGCGGTGTTTCAGCTTACGTTCAGTTTTTCCTATATAGCAACACATGCATTTGGCACAATAAATCACTTTTTCTGAGTTGCAACAAAATTTACTCAAAATTTTGTAGCTCATCCCATTAATGTTAGTTTCAGTCACTGGCAAAATATATGGGCAAAACTTGCACCTACCACACTTAAACATATATCCTAGTTTTTTTGGGGTGTTTAGATTTTCAAAAAAGCATTTCAACTTCTTACCCTTTTTATAAACCCAGACTGGGTATTCACGTACATGTTTCATGATACTCCAGTTCTTATTAAGTGTTCTTTTAATAAAGTGGCTGTCAGTAGAGAATGTTGTGATGAATATGGCACTATTATCAAACTTGTCTTTGTTATTATCTTTGTTTGTCACTAAATCCAGACATGTTGTGTCTATTGTTGATGGAGCATGGTAGGATTCTATCACCAATTCATCTAACAGTAGGCTCTGGTCAGTAGGTCCGTCCAAACAATACCACAAATATTGCCCAAAACTCCAGAAAAAATGACTGATTCAGGAGAAATCAATTTGGTTTCCTCTGAGACACCAATTGACTTTAATGGTGACAGTTTCCATGGTTTTGACTGTTATAATTGTGACAAAAATGAAGACCTAGAGAACGGTAATGTTATTCTAAATGGTGCTATTGACACGGAAGGGGAAAACTAAGATGAATGGTTCAAAATTATGGAACCAGTAATAGTTTTTAATGCATTTAATGATTTTAAAGTATATAATTATTCCACCAAATATATTGGTATTGAGCACGCCAATGTTTTAGCAAAAGGTTTAACATTTGTTCCCTATAGAAGGGCAAAAGTGGATAGTACTTTAATTGATTTAAAAAGTTACACCAGGAAACTTAATTTCAAGGTGTGGTTTAATTCCCAAGAGGGTGGTACAGAACGGAATGGGTGTCTTAGAAGACCTAGTATGTTCAATCGACCATTAAATAACATTATTAGATTATATGAAAGTAAATGCGCAAAAGAAATAAGAAAAGTATTACAAAATAGATCGGGGCAGCGTTTAATAAATATGTCCTGCAGTGAGGAGGGTGTGCTTAATGATTTAGTACATGATGGTGGAATTTGTTTAATGAAACCAGATAAAGGCAACAGGATGGTGATTATGGACAAATCTGACTATTTGAATGCAATAAATGGTTTATTATTCAATGCCACTTATGCTGAAAGCTCCCTGAATGAAATACATGTCATGTATAAAAAAATAATTAATACATTTCCAGTGGTGCCTAATATATTTGTAATTCCTAAAATCCATAAGGGACTCAGGAATCCACAGTTTAGGCCCATAGTTGATGGCAAATGTTCTAAAACCTGTTTCATTAGTAAATGTTTGGAACAGAAATTACAGGCTGGTTTAAAAACATTTTCTTACATATGTAGGGATTCTTGGGAGTTCTTGGATAAAGTGGGCAAAATCAAAATAGATGAGAACAGCATTTTGGTCACTATTGATGCGGTGAGCCTTTTTACGATGATACCATACCAAGAAGGATTAATTTGGTTAGAAAGCCAGTTATTAAATACAGGGTTATATGACCAGGACATTATTAATGTATGTGTTACCCTTATGGAAGTGGTGCTTTTGAATAACTATTTATGTTTCGAGGGCCAGTATTTTAGACAGAAGACGGGGGTAGCAATGGGTGCTGCATGTGCCCCCATCTTTGCTAATGATATCATGTCATATTGGGAGCAACATTTTGTTTTCAACAGTGTATTTAAACCTAATATAGCCTTCTATATTAGGTATTTGGACGATTTGTTCATTTTATGGAAAGGTACAGAGTTGGAGCTCCAACAATTTTATGGCTACATAAATGTGACATCTAGTTTTTTGAAATTCACTCATCAACGTAGTAGGGAAAGCATTGTATACTTGGATGTTGAGTTAACCATTACAGAAAAGAGTGGCATAGCATCAAGAATTCATCGAAAACAGACTTTTTCTAATTCATACTTAGAGTTCACAAGTGCACATCCATTAAGCCAGAAAAAATCCATAGTAAAAGGACAATTGGTTAGGGCAGCCCGGATTATTAGTCCAGATGTGATTTTTAATGAAGAAGTAAGGAATATTTTAAATATGTTTAAAATAAGGGTATATAGACAAATTGTTCAAGAAGTATTGGTAAAATGAGAAATGGGCCACTTTAAACCTATTTTGATTTATGGTATGGATGGTAACAGTGCTGTCACTCAAACAACGGAACATTTTGGTAGTTTAGGTTTTGTCACCTGCTTTAACCAAGATGCACAAAAGATTGTAAACATCTTCCACAATAACTGGGATATTTTGCAATTTGACCTTAATATTGCCAAAAAGTAGAAAAAGGACCAAACATTATTTACAAAAGGGGATAGGTCCTTTAAAGATATGCTTGATTGGCATAAAGAGAATAGTAATTTTTGTTCAAATAGAATAAAAGGCAATTTCAAATGTCAACACTGCAATTTCTGCCCATATATTTTGGAGACAGGTGACAAATTTGTGTTAAATGGAATAACTATTCACATTCAGGGACATTTTAATTGTGGTACTACCAATGTAGTGTATTTGGCCAAGTGTTTGACGTCTCCCACTTTTTATGTGGGAAAAACTAGTAGATCATTTAAAAATAGGTTAGGAGAACACCTATCCGACATTAAGCATGTTAGATTAACTAACGCTTTGGCAAAACACATACACCAAATGGGTAACCACAATTTTCAGTTTTTGATTATACAACATTTAGTTAAGGACCCAAAGGGGAAAACATTAGCTGCCCATTTGGATATAAGTGAACTAAGATGGCAACTTAGATTAGATGCTGCTAACAGCCCTGGTTTAAATGAGGCTATCAGCATTTCTAGTGTCTTAAAAATGAAACATATTTTTGGTTGAGAACAGAAACCGTCACTAGTTGCTCTCAGTAACTTTTTTATTTTTCATAGTAATCATTGGGTACATTTCGGTACTTTTAAATATAAGTCATTTTTACGATAGGTATGAATTATATATAAGAATCATTTATTATTAACTTTTTAAACTAAACGTTGGTTTTTCATACCAACAAATCCACTCCATATATTGATTAAATTGCCATTTATACAATATATATATATATATATATATATATATATATATATATATATATATATATATATATATATATTTTAAAAAATTAAAAATTCATTAACTAATTAGTGGGTTAAAAAAACTTTCATTACATTTCAGTGTTTTATAAATGTTTAACACATTTAGCACATAATTAGTGCATTTATGGATTTTTAATTATGCATGTCTTTTTAAATTTTTGACTTTTTGAATTATTTAATTGGTAGTTTCAATTAAGGGTTGATTATAAAAGGCTGGGTTTTGTGATTGTGTGTGTATACTTTTTCTTGTGTTTTGAAGAAGTCCCTATTCACTAAGGGAAGAAAGCCTTAACTTTGTGTACCATTTGGAAATAAATTGTGCTTTTTACTGTTCCTGCTGTTGCCTTCCATCCTTGTAATTTTTTCAGTAGGTCCATCCCCCAATAATGCCCTAAAGTGTCCATTTTGTCTCTTTGTAATGACTTCCCTCATTATTCTTGAATTAAATCTCTAGAGTAACCTCTCTTTAGGAACATATTTTCTAAATTATTGCATTCTAAAAGAAAACTTTCTCACAATGTTACCATCCTCGCAGCTCTAATGAATTGCCCTTTCAAGACAGCTCTTTTTTGGGTGTGAGGATGGTTGCTGTCATAATGGAGAAAACTATTATAATATGTTTCCTTTCGATAAATCTCAGCCACAAACTTTTTGTGTGTACTGTCATTAAAAATAAGGGCATCCAAAAAAACATATATTTGTTTTACTTTTATTGCTAGTGAATTTTAGGATTCTGGGTGGCTGCAGTGGTGCAGCAGTTAGCGTTGCCACCTCACAGCAAGAGGTTCTCTGGTTCGATCCTCGGCTGGGGTGCCTTCTGTGCAGAGTCTGCATGTCCTCCCTGTGGTTGCGTGAGTTTCCTACGGGTGCTCCTGCTTCCTCCCACATCCCAAAGACATGCTGTAGGTGGATTGGACACTCTAAATTGGCCCTAGGTGTGAGTGTGTGCCTTCTGTGGAAGGTTGGGCGCTGGGCTGGCAAATCAACACTGTAAAACTCCACTGCCAATCATGAGTGGACATGTGATCCACTGTGGCGACCCCTAACCGGGAAATGCCAAAAGAAGAAGCTAGTGAATTTTAGGAATTCAGTAATTTGGTTGATGTACATTAAAAACTTGTCTGAAATATTATTTTGACCATCCCACAAAATAAAAATGTCATCCAAGAAATGTAAATATATGAAACAATGTTGAAACAGTGGGTGGCCTGTGAGGAAACACCTTTCCCATTCTATCATCACAATGTTTGCGTACAAACCTCCACAGGCTGCGCCCATTGCTACTCCTTCTAGCTGATGGTAATATTCACAATCAAACAAAATGAAATTGTTTTTAATACAATTTCTAAAAGTGTTTCGTATACGTTAACATTATTTTGTGGGATTCCTTTACTCACTAAGAAGTCACAAAACCATTCCACCCCGACTTCATGAGGGATGGATGGGTACAAGTCCTTTACATCTATCATTACAAACACAACGTTTTCCTTGTGCCTTATTTTATTCATCCTTGTCAAAAAATCCCATGAATCCATACAAACACTAGCTTCTTCTTGTACATACATTTTTAACTTTTGATCAAGGAATTTTGCTAGGGAGTGTGCAATGGATCCACTTGCGTCAACAGTCAGTCGCATAGGTGGTTGATTTATACATTTGTGCATCTTCGGCACACCAAAAATTGTAGGTGTGTTAGGATAAAGCACAGTTAGGTAATTTAGCTCATCTATACCAATGGACCCTTCAATAAACAAATCATATAGGCTACCCTTTATTCTACTATACATTGTGTTAACTTCACTTAAGGAGCTCCTATTGTAACTGTTGCGTAACAAAATTTCTTTCATTTTGTGTGCATAGTCAATGTGGCTCATAATCACAATAACACCCCCTTTGTCAGGATTGAATATTCTGATGTTAGGGGTTTGTGTCAAAAGATTTAGTTCAGTGGCTTCAATTTCTGTGAGATTATATGTTTTCTTGTTTTGTCTGTTCCTTTGTGTAGCCTATGCTCTAACGTCTAACTCACACATTCTTTTGAATAATTCTTAAGTGGGGTGTATGGGGGGGATTATATGTGCTTGAAACTCTAAAGGGTTCACACACAATTTGGTTGTTCCTAAATAATTTAAAATTTAATTTTCAAATAAATGGTTTCAAGTCAATTAGTGACTGTACCAGATTCATTTTTTTGTTAGGAATAAAGGTGAGTCCATTTGCAAACAAGTCACATACTGTAACATCAAAAACCAAGTTAGTAAAGTTATACAAGTTAAAGTCATTAGTTCTGTTTATAATGATTTTTAACACAGGCAGCTGGAAGTGTTGTGGGGGAGTAAAAGTATAAGATGTTAAACTGTTCAATGTCTCCCCCTCCAAGCACCCCTGTTCCTGCTCCTGTTTGTCTGGAACCTCTCTCTCTCAGTTGGCACTTGTCCTGCCATTGTTGACCCCTTTGGTTGTGTTTCATTGTTTATTGGTTCATTAACCATTCTGAACATCTCAATGCTTGGGGTTGTTCTTCATCTAAAAAAATTTATACTGCGTTTTATACTCAAGTCATTATAGAGCATTTTATACTCAAGTCATTTACTCAGGTATTTTTTCTCTTAAGCAAGGCTGTATATATATCATGAACCAGGGGTGTGGTTTAGTTGAGTTTAGAGGTGTGGTTTGTGATGTCACTACACTTGAACTTCAGGTTACTAGATTTAAAAAGCTGTTGGAATATTTTTTATTTATCCGATGAAGGTTTCTAGTTTGTTTCAGGGACGAAAGCACTAACCTTTTACTGCTGTATGAATAAAGTGGATTTATTGCTTCTTCTTTGTGGAGTCCTTTGGCCTGCATCTGCTTTTCTGTGTATTATTGGTTTGTTGCTGGGTTTTTTTTTTGGTTTTGTTTGATCTGAGTTACTTGGATGGAAGCAGCAGGCATGGGATCTTTTCCTACACCCATGGTGACTTGACTGTGTTATTACACAAAATTAACCAGTGGTTGGATGTGCCTAGATGGGGTCAGGGTTAGAGCACCCAAGCTGTGAGTCTCTGTACAGTTATTAATATCATTTAAAAACATGTGCCTAGGTGGAATGCGGGTTAGATCACCCAAGCTGTGAGTCTAGGTGCAATTTTTCACATCCTTTAAAAACATGTGCCTAGGTGGGATGAGGGTTAGATCACCCAAGCTGTAAGCCTTGGTGCAGTGATTCACATCATTTAAAAATATGTGCCTAGGTGGGATGAGGGTTAGATCACCCGAGTTGTGAATCTCAGTGCAGTCATTCACATCCTTTAAAAACATGTGCCTAGGTAGGATGAGGGTTAGGTCACATAAGCTGTGAGTCTGGGTGCAGTCTTTCACTTCTTTTAAATACATGTGCCTAGGTGCAATTAGGGTAGAGCACCCAAGCTGTGAGTCTCAGTGCAGTCATTCACATCCTTTAAAAACATGTACCTACTTTGGATGAGGGTTAGAGCACCCAAGCTGGGAATCTCTGTGCAGTAATTCACATCCTTTTGGAACATGTGCCTAGGTGAGGTGAGGGTTAGAGCACACAAGCTGTGAGTCTCAGTACAGTCGTTCACATCCTTTACAAACATGACCCTAGGTGGGACGGAGGTTAGAGCACTCAAGCTGTGAGTCTAGGTGCAGTCATTCAAATCTTTTAAAAATATGTGCGTAGGTGGGATGAGGGTTAAGTCAACCAAGCTGTGAGTCTAGGGTCCATCATTCTCATCCTTTAAAAACATGTGCCTCAGTGGGATTAAGGTTAGAGCACCCAAGCTGTGAGTCTCGGTGCAGTCATTCACATCCTTTAAAAACATGTGCCTAGGAGGGATGGGAGTTAGAGCACCCAAACTGTGAGTTTCTGTACAGTCATTCACATCCTTTAAAAACATGTGCCTCTTTGGGGTCAGGGTTAGACCACCCAAGCTGTGTGTCTTGGTGCAGTCATTCACATACTTCAAAAACATGTGCCTAGGTGAGATGAGTGTTAGATCAGCCAACCTGTAAGTTTCTGCACAGTTATTCACATCCTTTAAAAACATGTGCTTAGGTGAGATGAGGGTTAGATCACCCAAAGTGTAAATCTAGATGCAGTCATTCACATCCTTTAAAAAAATGTGTCTAGGTGGGATGAGGGTTAGATCACCCAAGCTATGAGTCTCAGTGCAATCATTCACATCCTTTAAAAACACATGCTTATTTGGGATGAGGGTTAGGGCACACAAGCTGGGAATCTCGGTGCAGTAATTTACATCCTTTTAAAACATGTGCCTATGTGGGATGAGGGTTAGAGCACCCAAGCTGTGAGTGTAGGTGCAGTCATTCACATCCTTTAAAAACATGTGCCTAGGTGGGAATAGGGTTAGAGCACCCAAGCTGTGAGTCTCAGTGCAGTGATTTACATCCTCTAAAATCATGTGCCTAGGTAGGATGAGGTTAAATGCACCCAAGCTGTGAGTCTCAGTGCAGTCATTCACATCCTTTAAAAACATGTGCCTAGGTGGGGACGAGTGTTTGAGCACCCAAGGTGTGAGTCTTTCCGCAGTCATTCCCATAATATAAAAATGTGTGCCTAGGTGGGATGATTGTTAGATCACCCAAGCGGTGTGTCCAGTGCAGTCATTCACATCCTTTAAAAAAATTTACCTATTTGGGATGAGGGTCAGATCACCCAAGCTGTAAGTCTGTAAGCAGTTATTCTCATCCTTTAAAACAATGTGCCTAGGTGGGATGAGGGTTAGATTAGCAAAGCTGTGAGTCTCAGTGCAGGCACTCACATCCTTGAAACGCATGTGCCA
This sequence comes from Protopterus annectens, assembly GCF_019279795.1. Lineage (NCBI taxonomy): Eukaryota > Metazoa > Chordata > Ceratodontiformes > Protopteridae > Protopterus > Protopterus annectens. The sequence goes on from NC_056732.1 coordinate 1,541,648,202, forward strand.
AGGTGGGATGAGGGCGAGAGCACCCAAGCTGTGAGTCTTAGTGCAGTCATTCTCATCCTTTAAAACCATGTTCCAAGGTGGGATGAGGGTTAGATCACCCAAGCAGTGTGTCCAGTGCAGTCATTCACATCCTTTAAAAAATGTACCTATTTGGGATGAGGGTCAGATCACCCAAGCTGTAAGTCTGTGAGCAGTCATTCTCATCCTTTAAAACAATGTGCCTAGGTGGGATGAGGGTTAGATCAGCAAAGCTGTGCGTCTCAGTGCAGGCATTCACATCCTTTAAAAACATATGCCTAGGCGGGACGAGGGTTATGACACCCAAGCTGTGAGTCTCGGTGCAGTCATTCACATCCTTTAGAAACATGTGCCTAGGTGGGATGAGGGTTAGATTCCCCCAAGCTGTGAACCTCAGTGCAGTCTTTCACATCCTTTAAAAATATGTGCCTAGGTGGGACTAGGGTTAGAGAGCCCAAGCTGTGAGTCTAGGTGCAGTCATTCACATCCTTTAAAAATATCTGCCTAGGTGGGATGAGGGTTAGGACACCCCAGCTGTGAGTCTCAGTGCAGTCATTCACATCCTTTAGAAACATGTGCCTAGGTGGGATGAGGGTTAGGTCACCCAAGCTGTGAGTCTAGGTGCAGTCATTCACATCTTTTAAAAATGTGTGCCTAGGTGGGATGAGGGTTAGAGAACCCAAGCTGTGAGTCTCGGAACAGTCATTCAAATCCTTTAAAAACAAGTGTCTAGGTGAGATGAAGGTAAAATAGCACAAGCCAAGAGTCTCGGTGCAGTTATTCACATCTTTTAAAAACATGTGCCTAAGTGGGAATAGGGTTAAAGAACCCAAGCTGTGAGTCTAGGTGCAGTCATTCACATCCTTTAAAAATATCTGCCTAGGTGGGATGAGGGTTAGGACACCCAAGCTGTGAGTCTCGGTGCAGTCATTGACGTCCTTTAAAAACATGTTTCCGAGATGGGATGAGGGATAGATCACAAATCTGTGAGTCTAGTCGTTCACATCCTTTCAGAACATGTGCCTAGGTGGGATGAGGGTTACCTCACCCAAGCTGTGAGTCGAGACGCAGACATCATCATCCTTTAAAACATGTGCCTGGGTGGGTTTAACGCTAGTTCACCTAAGCTGTGAGTCTCAGTTCAGTTGTTCACATCCTTTAAAAACATGTGCCTAGGTGGGATTAGGGTTAGAGCACCCAAACTGTGACTCTCAGTGCAGTCATTCACATCCTTTAAAAACATGTACCTAGGTGGGATGAGGGTTAACCCACCCATACTGGGAGTCTCTATGCAGTCATTCTCATCTTTTAAAAACATGTACATAGGTGGGATGATTGTTAGAGAACCCAAGCTGTGAGCCTCGGCGCAGTCATTTAAATCTTTTACAACATGTGCCTAGGTTGTATGAGGGTTAGAGCACCCAAGCTCTGAGTCTAGGTGCAGTCATTCACATCTATTAAAAATTTGTGCCTAGGTGGGATGAGGTTCATAGGTTAGTACTAGGCTAACTGCCCTTGCGAGCCATTTTAAGCCTAGCCAATTATCCCTTGTGAGACTCAAACCCTGCACCTTGTGTTTGTAGGACAAACACCTTAACCATTAGGCCACCCTCCCAAGGGTTAGTTAAATCAAGCTGTGAGTCTAGGTGTAGTCAATCACATCCTTTAAAAACATGTGGTTAGATTGGTTGAGAGTTCGACCACTCAAGCTGTGAGTCTAGGTGTCGTCATTAACATCCTTTAAAAACATGTGCCTAGGTGAGATGAGGGTTAGAAACCACAAGCTGAGAGTCTCGGTGCAGATATTCACATTGTTTCAAATCATGTGCCTTGTTGGGATGAGGGTTAGAGCTCCCAAACTGTAAGTATAGGTGCGGTCATTCACATCCTATAAAATATGTGCCTAGGTGGGATAATGGTTAAGTCAACCAAGCTGTGAGTCTTGATGCAGTCATTCACATCCTTTAAAAACATGTGCTAGGTGGGATCAGGGTTAGAGCACCCAAGCTGTGAGTCTCAGTACAGTCATTCACAGCCTTTAAAAACATGTGACTAGTGGGATGATGGTTAGACCAGCCAAGCTGTGAGTCTCAGTGCAGTCTTTCACATTCTTGAAACACATGTGCCAAGGTGGGTTGAGAGTTAGGGCACCCAAGCTGTGAGTCTAAGTGCAGTCATTCACATCCTTTAAAAACATGTGCCTAGGTGGGATGAGGGTTAGATCACCCAAGTGGTGTGTCTACTGCAGTCATTCATATCCTTTAAAAACATGTGCCTAGAAGGGATGAGGGTTAGATCACCCAAGCTGGGAGTCCCGGTGCAGTCTTTCACATCCTTTAAAAACATGTGCCTATGGGGGATGAGGGTTACAGCACCCAAGCTGTGAGTCTCAGTGCAGTCATTCATATCCTTTAAAAACATGTTCCTGGGTGGGATGAGGGTAAGAGCACCCAAGCTGTGATTCTAGATGCAGTCATTCTCATCCTTTAAAAACATGTGCCTAGATGCGATGAGGGTTAGATCACCCGATCTGTGAGTCTAAGAGCAGTCATTCTCATCCTTTAAAACAAAGTGCCTAGCTGGGATGAGGGTTAGATCAGCAAAGCTGTGAGTCTCAGTTCAGGCATTCACATCCTTTAGAAACATGTGCCTAGGTGGGATGCTGGTTAGGAAACCCAAGCTGTGAGTCTCGGTGCAGTCATTAACATCCTTTAAAAACATATGCCTAGTTTTGATGAGGGTTAGATCCCCCAGGCTGTGAATCTCGGTGCAGTCCTTCACATCCTTTAAAAACCTGTGACTAGGTGTGATGAAGGTAGGGCACCTAAGCTGTGAGTCTCAGTGCAGTCATTCACATCCTTTAAAAACATATACCTACTTGGGTGAGGGTTAGAGCACCCAAGCTGTGAGTCTCGGCGCAGTCATTCACATTTTTTAAAACATATGCCTAGGTGGGATGAGGATATTAGCAACCAAGCTGTGAGTCTCGGTGGAGTCGTTCACATCCTTTAAAAACATGCACCAAGGTGGGATGAGGGTTAGAGCATCCAAGCTGCGAGTCGTCTTGCAGTCATTCAAATCCTTTAAAAACATATGCCTAGGTGGGATGAGGGTTAGATCACCCAAGCTCTCTGTCCAGTGCAGTCATTTGCTTCTTATAAAAACATGTGCCTAGGTGGGATGAGGGTTAGATCATCCAAGCTGGGAGTCTCAGTGCAGTCTTTCACATCCTTTAAAAACATATGCCTATGTGGGATGAGGGTTAGAACACCCAAGGTGTGAGTCTCAGTGCAGTTATTCCCATCCTTTAAAAACATATGTCTGGGTGGGATGAGGGTTAGATCCCTCAAGCTGTGAATCTCGTTGCCGTCTTTCACATCCTTTGAAAACATGTAACTAGGTATGATGAGGGTAGGTCACACAAGCTGTGAGTCTGGGAACAGTCATTCACATCCTTTAAAATCATTTGCTTAGGTGCGATGAGGTTTAGAGCACAAAAACTATGAGTCTCGGTGCAAACATTCACATCGTTTAAAATCATGCACCTAGGTGGGATGAGGGTTAGAGCAACCAAGCTGTAAGTCTAGGTGCAGTCATTCACATCCATTAAAAATATGTGCCTAGGTGAGATGAGGGTTAAGTCAACCAAGGTGTGAGCCTAGATGCTGTCATTCTCATTTTTTAAATACATGTGCCTCAGTGGGATAAAGGCTAGAGCTCCCAAGCTGTGAGTCTCGGTGCAGTCATTCACATCCTTTAAAAACATGTGCTTAGGTGGGTTGAGGGTTAGAGCACCCAAACTTTAAGTCTCAGTGCAGTCATTTACATCCGTTAAATACATGTGGCTAGGTGGGATGATTGTTAGATCACCCAAGCTGTGAGTCTCTGTACAATCATTAACATCCTTTAAAAACATTGAGGTGAGTGTTAGACCACCCAAGCTGTGTGTCTCGGTGCAGTCATTCACATCCTTTAAAAACATGTGCCTAGGTGGGATGAGGGTTAGATCACCCAAGCTGTGAGTCTCTGTACTGTTATTCACATCCTTTAAAAACATGTGCTTAGGTGAGATGAGGGTCAGATCACCCAAGCTGTGAGTCTAGGTGCAGTCATTCACATCCTTTAAAAACATGTGCATAGGTGGGATGGGGATTAGATCACCCAAGCTGTGAGTCTCAGTGCAGTCATTCACATCCTTTAAAAACATTTGCCTACTAGAGATGAGGGTTAGAGTACCCCAGCTGGGAATCTCGGTGCAGTAATTCACATCCTTTTAAAGCATGTGCCTAGGTGGAATGAGGGTTAGATCAGCCATGCTGCGAGTCTAGGTGCAGTCATTCACATCCTTTAAAAACATGCTCCTAGTTGGGATGAGGGTTTGATCAGCCATGCTGCGAGTCTAGGTGCAGTCATTCACATCCTTTAAAAACATATGCCTAGGCGGGATTAGGATTACAGCACCTAAGATGTGAGCCTCAGTGCAGTCAATCACATCCTTTAAAAGCATGTGCCTTGGTGGGATGAGGGTTAGAGCACCCAAGTGATGAGTCTCAGTGCAGTCATTCAAATACTTTAAAAACTTGTGCCTAGATGGAATGAGGGTTAGAGCACTCATGTTGTGAGTCTTGGTACAGTCATTCACATGCTTTACAAACATGTCCCAATGTGGGATGAAGATTAGAGCACCCAAGCTGTGTGTCTAGGTGCAGTCATTGACATCCTTTAAAAATATGCATCTAGGTAGGATGAGGATTAGAGCACCCAAGCTGTGAGTCTCAGAACAGTCATTTGCATCCTTCAAAAATATGTCCCTAGGTGGGACGAAGGTTAGAGCATCCAAGCTGTGAGTCTAGGTGCAATCATTCACATCCTTTAAAAACATGCTCCTAGGTGGGATGAAGGTTAGATCACCCAAGCTATGAGTCTAGATGCAGTCATTCACATCCTTTAAAAAGGTGCCTAGGTAGGATGAGGATTAGATCATCCAAGCTGTGAATCTCGGTTGCATTCATTCACATCCTTTAAAAAAATGTGCCTTTGCAGGACGAGGGTTAGATCATCTAAGCTGTGAGTCGCATTGCAGTCATTCACACCCTTTAAAAACATGTGTCTAGGTGGGATGAGGGTTAGACCAAGCAAGCTGTGAGTGTCTCTGCAGTCATTCACTTCCTTTCAAAAACATGTGCCTACTTTGGAAGGGGGTTAGAGCACCAAAGCTTGGAGTCTCAGTGCAGTCCTTCACATCCTTTAAAGACATGTGCCTAGGTGGTATGACAGTTTAGACACCACAGCTGTGAGTCTAGGTGCAGTCATTCACATCTTTAAAAATATGTGCCGAAGTGTGATGAGTGTTATAGAACTCAAGCTGTGAGTCTCAGAACAGTCTTTCATATCCTTTAAAAACATGTGCCTAGGTGGGATGAGGGTTAGAGAACCCCAGCTGTGAGTCTTGGTGCAGTCATTCACATCCTTTAGAAACATGTGCCTAGGTGGGATGAGGGTTAGGTCACCCAAGCTGTGAGTCTCTTTGTATTCATTCAGATCTTTTAAAAACATGTGCCTAGGTAGGATGAGGTTATGATCACCCAAGCTGTGTCTTAGTGCAGTCATTCACATCCTTTAAAAGCATGTGCCTATGTGGGATGAGTGTTTGAGCACCCACGCTGTGTGTCATGGTGCAGTCATTCCCACCCTTTAAAAACATGTTTAAAAAAACATGTGCTTAGGTGAGTTGAGGGTCAGATCACCCAAGCTGTGAGTCTAGATGCAGTCATTCACATCCTTTAAAAACATGTGCCTAGGTGGGATGAGGGTTAGATCACCCATACTATGAGTCTCAGTGCAGTCATTCACATCCTTTAAAAACATTTGCCTACTTGGGATGAGGGTTATTGCACCCCAGCCGGGAATCTCGGTGCAATAATTTACTTCCTTTTAAAGCATGTGCCTGGGTGGGATGAGGGTTAGAGCACCCAAACTGTGAGTCTAGGTGAAGTCATTCACATCCTTTAAAAACATGCTCCTAGGTGGGATGAGGGTTAGATCAGCCATGCTGTGAGTCTAGGTGGTCATTCACATCCTTTAAAAACATATGCCTAGGCAGGATCAGGATTAGAGCACCTAAGATGTGAGCCTCAGTGCAGTCATTTACATCCTTTAAAAACATGTGACTTGGTAGGTTGAGGGTTAGAGCACCCAAGCTGTGAGCCTCAATGCAGTCATTCCCATCCTTTAAACTCATGTGACTTGGTGTGATGAGGGTTAGAGCACCTAAGCAATGAGACTCAGTGCAGTCACTTGAATACTTTATAAACATGTGCCAAGGTGGGATAAGGGTTAGAGAACTCATGCTGTGTGTCTTGGTACAGTCATTCACATCCTTTACAAGCATGTCTCTAGGTGGGATGAAGATTAGTGCACCCAAGCTGTGTGTCTAGGTGCAGTCATTCACATCCTTTAAAAATATTTCCAAGGTGGGATGAAGGTTAGGTCACCCATGCTATGAGTCTAGGTGCAGTCATTCACATCCTTTAAAAACATGTGCCTAAGTGGGATGAGAATTAGAGCACCCAAGCTGTGAGTCTCAGGGCAGTCATTCACATCCTTTAAAAACATCAGGTGGGGGATTAAAAGGATTAGATCACCCATGTTGTGACTCTAGGTGCAGTCATTCTTATCCTTTAAAAACATGTGCCTAGGTGAGATGAGGGTTAGAGCACGCAAGCTGTAAATCTCAATGCAGTCATCCACATCCTTTAAAAAGATGTGCCTGGGTGGGATGAGGGTAAGCCCACCCAAGCTGTGAGTAGCAGTGCAGTCATTCACATTCTTTAAAAACAAGTGCCTATGTAAGATGAGGGTTAGGTCACCCAAGCTGTGAGTCTCAGTGCTGTCATTCACATCTTTTAAAAACATATGCCTAGGTGGGATGAGGGTTAGGTCACCCAAGATGTGAGTCTTGGTGCAGTCATTGACATCCTTTAAAAATGTGTGCCTAGGTGGGATGAGGGTTAGAGCACCCAAGCTGTGAGCCTCAGTGCAGTCCTTCATATCCTTCAAAAACATATGCCAAGGTAGGATGAGGGTTAGAGCACTCAGGCTGTGAGTGTCAATGCAGTCATTTACATCCTTTAAAAACATGTGCCTAGGTGGGATGGGAATTAGATCACCCAAGTTGTGCGTCTCAGTGCAGTCATTCACATTCCTTAAAACATGTGCCTGAGTGGGATAATGGTTGCAGCACCCAAGCTGTGAGTCTAGATGCAGTCATTCACATCCTTTAAAAACATGTGCCTAGGTGGGATGAGGGTTAGACCACGCAAGCTGTGAGTCTCTGTGCAGTCATTCACATCCTTTCAAAAACATGTGCCTACTTTGGCAAAGGGTTAGAGCACCAAAGCTGGGAATGTTGGTGCAGTCCTTCACATCCTTTAAAAAACATGTGCCTAGGTGGGATGACAGCTGGGACACCAAAGCTGTGAGTCTAGGTGCAGTCATTCACATCTTTAGAAACATGTGCCAAGGTGTGATGAGGGTTAGAGTATCCAAGCTGTGAGTCTCAGAACAGTCATTCACATCCTTTAAAAACATGTGCCTAGGTGGGACGAGGGTTAGGTCACCCAGGCTGTGAGTGTTTTTGTGTTCATTCACATCTTTTAAAAACATGTGCCAAGGTGGGATGAGGGTTAGGTCTCCCAAGATATGAGTCTCCATGCAGTCATTCTCATCTTTTAAAAACATGTGCCTAGGTGGGATGAGGGTTTAGTGAACCAAGCTGTGAGTCTAGGAGCAATCATTCACATTCTTTAAAAACATGTGCCTAGGTGGGATGAGGGTTAGAGCACCCAAGCTGTGAGTCTAGGTGCAGTCATTTACATCCTTTAAAAACATGTGCCTACTTGGTATGAGTGTTAGAGCATCCAAGCTGGGAATCATGGTGCAGTAATTTACATCCTTTTAAAACATGTGCCTAGGTGGGTTGAGGGTTAGAGCACCAAAGCTGTGAGTATCTATGCAGTCATTTACATCCTTTTAAAACGTGCACTGGTGGGATGAGGGTTAGATCACCCAAGCTGTGAGTCTAGGTACAGTCATTCACATCCTTTAAAAATTTGTGCCTCGGTGGGATCAGGGTTAGAGCACCCAAGCTGGGAGTCTCAGTGCAATCAATCACATTCTTTAAAAACATGTAATAAGGTTGAATGAGAGTTCGACCACCCAAGCTGTGAGTCTAGGTGCCGTCATTAACATCCTTTAAAAACATGTGCCTAGGGTGTGAGGGTTAGAGCACACAAGCTGTAATTCTCGGTGCAAGCATTCACATCATTTAAAATCATGTGCCTAGGTGGGATGAGGGTTAGAGCACCCGAACTGTAAGTACAGGTGCAGTCATTCACATCCTTTAAAAACATGTGCCTAGGTGGGATGAGGGTTAAGTCAACTAGGCTGTGAGTCTTGGTGCAGTCATTCACATCCTTTAAAACATGTGCCTAGGTGGGAATAGGGTTAGAACACCCATGCTGTGAGTCTCAGTGCAGTCATTCACATTCTATAAAAACATGTGCCTAGGAATGATGAGGGTCAGAGCACCCAAGCTGTGAGTCTCAGTGCAGTCATTTACATCCTTTAAAAACATGTGCCTAGGTGGCATGAGTGTTAGAGCACCCAAGCTGTGTGTCTTGGTGTAGTCAGTCTCATCCTTTAATAACCACTTCTCAAGTGGAATGAGGGTTAGAGCACCCAAGCTGTGAGGCTCAGTGCATTTACATCCTTTAAAACCATGTGCCTAGGTGAGAAGTGGGTTAGAGCACCCAAGCTGTGAGTTTCAGTGCAGTTATTTACATCCTCTAAAAACATGTGCCTAGGTGGGATGAGGGTTAGATCACCCAAGCAGTGTGTTTAGTACAGTCATTCCCATCCTTTAAAACAATGTGCCTAAGTGTGATGAGGGTTAGAGCACCCAAGTGGTGCATCTGGAAGCAGTGATTCACATCCTTTAAAAACATTTGCCTAGGTGTGATGAGGGTTAGAGCACCAAAGCTGTGAGTCTCAGTGCAGTCATTCACATCCTTTAAAAACATTTGCCTACTTGGGATGAGGGGTAGAGCGCCCAAGTTGGGAATTTTGGTGCAGTAATTCACATCCTTTAAAAACATATGCCTAGGTGGGATGAGGGTTAGATCATCTGATCTGTGAATTTAGATGCAGTTGTTTACATCCTTTAAAAACATGTGCCGAGGTGGGATGAGTGTTAGATCACCCAAGCTGTGAGTCTCTGTACAGTTATTCACATCCCTTAAAAACATGTGCCTGGGTGGGTTGAACGTTATTGCACCCAAGCTGTGAGTCTCAGTGCAGTCATTCACATCCTTTAAAATCATGTGCCTTGTTGGGGTGAGGGTTAGACCACCCAAGCTGAGTGTATCGGTGCAGTCATTCACATCCTTTAAAACATGTACCTAGGTGGGATGAGAGTTTGACCACCCAAGCTGTGAGTCTAGCTGCTGTCATTCTCATCCTTTAAAAACATGTGCCTCCATGGGATGAAGGTTAGAGCACCTAAACTGTGAGTCTTGGTGCAGTCATTCACATCCTTTAAAAACATGCGCCTAGTTGGGGTGAGGGTTAGACCACCCAAGTTGTGTGTCTCGATGCAGTCATCCAAATCCTTTAAAAACATGAGTCTAGGTAGGATGATTGTTAGATCACACAAGCTGTGAGTATCTGTAAAGTCAATCACATCCTTTAAAATCATGTGCCTTGTTGGGGTGAGGGTTAGACCACCCAAGCTGAGTGTATCGGTGCAGTCATTCACATCCTTTAAAACATGTGCCTATGTTGGATAAGGGTTAAATCTCCCAAGCTGTGAGTGTCTGTACAGTGATTCACATCCTTTAAAAACATGTGCTTAGGTGAGATGAGGGTCAACACCAAAGCTGTGAGTCTAGGTGCAGTCATTCACATACTTTTAAAGCATTTGCCCACTTGGGATGAGGGTTAGAACACCCAAGCTGGGAATCTCGGTGCAGTAATTCACATCCTTTTAAAACATGTGCCTAGGTGGGATGAGGGTTAGAGCCCCCAAGCTGTGAGTCTAGGTGCAGTAATTCACATTCTTTAAAAACATGCTCCTGGGTGGGATGAGGGATAGATCAGCTATGCTGCGAGTCTAGGTGCAATCATTCACATCCTTTAAAAACATGTGCCTAGGTGGGATGAGGATTAGAGCACCTAGTCTGTGAGCTTCAGTGCAGTCATTCACATCATTTAAAAAATGTGCCTTGGTGGGATGAGGGTTAGAGCACCCAAACTGTGAGTGTCAGTGCAGTCATTCACATCCTTTAAAAACATGTGCCTAGGTGGGATGAAGGTTAGAGCACCAAGGTGTGTGTCTAGGTGCAGTCATTCACATCCTCTAAAAACATGTTCCAAGGTGGGATGAAGGTTAGGTCACCCATGCTGCGAGTCTAGGTGCAGTCACTCACATCCTTTAAAAACATGTGGCTAGGTGGGATGAGGATAAGAGCACCCAAGCTGTGAGTCTCAGTGCAGTCATTTACATCCTTTAAAAACATGGGTCTTGGTGGGATGAGGGTTAGAGCACCCATGCTGTGAGTCACAGTGCACTCTTTTGCATCCTTTAAAAACATGTGCCTATGTGGGATGAGGGTTTGAGCACCTAAGCTGTGAGCATTGGTGCAGTCATTCACATCCTTTAAAAACATGTGCCTGGGTGGGATGAGGGTTAGATTACCCAAGCTGTGAGTCTAAGAGCAGTCATTCTTATAATTTAAAACAATGTGCTAGGTGGGATGAGGGTTACATCAGCAAAGCTGTGAGTGTCAGTGCAGGCATTCACATCCTTTAACAACATATGCCTAGGTGGGTTGAGCGCTAGGGCTCCCAAGCTGTGAGTCGCAGTGCAGTCATTCGCATCCTTTAAAAACGTGTGCCTACTTTGGAAGAGGGTTAGAGCATCAAAGCTGGGAATCTTGGTGCATTCATTCACATTTTTTAAAACATGTGCCTAGGTGGAATAGGATTAGAGCACCCAAGCTGTGAGTCTCAGTTCAGTCACTCATCCTTTAAAAACATCAGCTTTGCTGGGATGAGGGTTGGAGCACCCAAGCTGTGAGTCTCGGAACAGTCATTCACATCCTTTAAAAATGTGTGCCTAGGTGGGATTAAGGTCAGAAAACCCATATTGTGAGTCTCAGTGCAGTCATTCACATCCTTTAAAAACATGTGCCAAGGTGGGATGAGGGTTAGGTCACCCAAGATATGATTCTCCATGTAGTCATTCTCATCTTTTAAAAGCATGTGCCTAGGTGAGAAGAGGGTTAGAGCACCCAAGCGGTGTGTCCAGTGCTGTCATTCACATGCTTTAAAAGCATGTGCCAAGGTGGATTGAGGGTTAGATCACCCAAGCTGTGAGTCTCAGTGCAGTCAATCACATCCTTTAAAAACATGTGCCTAGGTGGGATGAGGGTTAGAGCACCCAAGCTGTGAGTCTTGGTGCAGTCATTCACATCCTTTAAAAACATGTGCCAAGGTGGGATGAGGGTTAGAGCACTCAAGCTGTGAGTGTCAGTGCAGTCATTCACATCTTTTAAAAACATGTGCCTAGGTAGGATGAGGGTTAGATCACCCAAGCTGTGAATCTTGGTGCAGTCATTCACATCCTATAAAAATATGTGCCTAGGTGGGATGAGAAATAGATCACACAAGCGGTGAGTCTCAGTGCAGTCAATTACATTGTTTAAAACATGTGCCTGTGTGGGATGATGGTTACAGCACCCAAGCTTTGAGTCTCGGTGCAGTCATTCACATAATTTAAAAACATGTGCCTAGGTGGGATGAGGGTTAGATCACCCAAGCTGTGAATCTCAGTGCAGTCATTCACATCCTATAAAAATATGTGCCTAGGTGGGATGAGGGTTAGATCACCCAAGCTGTGAGTCTCAGTACAGTCATTCACTTCCTTTAAAAACTTGTGTCTAGGTGGGATGAGGGTTAGACCACCCAAGCTGTGAGTCTCTGTGCAGTCATTCATATCTTTTCAAAAACATGTGCCTACTTTGGAATAGGGTTAGAGCACCTAAGCTGTGAGTCTTGGAACAGTCATTCACATCCTTTAAAAACATGTGCCTAGGTGGGATTAGGGTTAGAGCATCCATACTGTGAGTCTCAGTGTAGTCCTTAACATCCTTTAAAAACATGTGCCAAGGTGGGATGAGGGTTAGGTCACCCAGGCTATGAGTCTCAGTGCAGTCATTCTCATCTTTTAAAAACATGTGCCTAGGTGGAATGAGGAATAGAAACCCCAAGCTGTGAGTCTAGGTGCAGTTGTTCACATCCATTAAAAACATGTGCCTAGGTGGGATCAGGGTTGGAGCACCCAAGCTGTGAGTCTAGGCACAGTCATTCACATCCTTTACAAATATGTGGCTCGATGGGATTAGGGTTAGAGCACCCACGCTGGGAGTCTCAGTGCAATCAATCACATCTTTTAAAAACATGTGCTTACATTGAATGAGAGTTCAACCATCCAAGCTGTGAGTCTAGGTGCCATCATTAACATCCTATAAAAACATGTGCCTAGGTGGGATGAGGGTTAGAGCACCCACACTGGGAGTTTCAGTGCAATCAATCACATCCTTTAAAAACATGTGCTTACTTTGAATGAGAGTTCGACCATCCAAGCTGTGAGTCTAGGTGCCGTCATTAACATCCTGTAAAAACATTTGCCTAGGTGGGATGAGGGTTAGAGTACACAAGCTGTGAGTCTTGGTGCAGTCATACACATCCTTTAAAAATATGTGCCTAGGTGGGATAAGGGTTAAGTCAACAAAGCTGTGAGTCTTGGGGCAGTCATTCACATCCTTTAAAAACATGTGCCTAGGTGGGAATAGGGTTAGAGCACCGAAGCTGTGAGTCTCAATGCAGTCACTCACATCCTTTAAAAATATCCACGTTGCTGGGATGAGGCTTAGAGCACCCAAGCTGTGAGTCTCAGTGCAGTCACTCACATCCTTTAAAAACATCCGCCTTGCTGGGATGAGATTTAGAGCACCCAAGCTGTGAGTCTCAATGCAGTCATTCACATTCTTTAAAAACTTGTGCCTAGGTAGGATGAGGGTCAGAGCACCCAAGCTGTGAGTCTCAGTGCAGTCATTTACATCTTTTAAAAACATGTGCCTTTGTGGGATGAGTGTTAGAGCACCCAAGCTGTGTGTCTTGGTGCAATCATTCCCATCCTTTAATAACACGTGCCTATGTGGGATGAGGGTTAGACACTCAAGCTGGGAGTCTCTGTAAAGTCATTCACAGCCTTTAAAAACATGTGCCTGGGTGGGACGAGGGTTTGATCACCCAAGCGGTGTGTCCAGTGCAGTCATTCACATCCTTTAAAGACATGTGCCTAGGTGGGATTAGGGTTAGATCTCCCAAGCTGGGAGTCAAGGTGCAGTGTTTCACATCCTTTAAAAACATGTGCCTATGTGGGATGAGGGTTAGAGCACCCAATGTATGACTCTCGGTGCAGTCATTCTCATCCTTTAAAAACATGTGCCTGGCTAGGATGAGGGTTAGATCACCCAAGCTGTCAGTCTAAGAGCAGTCATTCACATCCTTTAGAAACATGTGCCTAGGTGGGATGAGGGTTAGATCCCCCAAGCTGTGAATCTCGTTGCAGTCTTTCATAGCCTTTGAAAACATGTGCCTAGGTAGGACAAGGGTTAGGTCACCCAAGCTGTGTGTCTGGGAGCAGTCATTCACATTCTTTAAAAATATTTGCCTAGGTGTGATGAGGGTTAGAGCAGCCAAGCTGTGAGTCTCAGTGCAGTCATTCACATCATTTAAAAACATGTGCCTACTTGGGATAAGGGGTAGAGCACACAAGTTGAGAATTTTGGTACAGTAATTCACATCCTTTAAAAACATGTACCTAGGTGGGATGAAGGTAAGAGCACCTAAGCTGCGAGTCTCAGTGCAGTCATTCACATCTTTTAAAAACATGTGCCTAGGTGGGATGAGAGTTCGACCATTGAAGCTGTGAGTCTAGGTGTCGTCATTAACATCCTTTTAAAACTGATGTGGGATGAGGGTTAGAGCACAAAAGCTATGAGTCTCTGTGCAGTCATTTATATCCTTTAAAAACGTGTGCCTAGGTGGGATAAGTGTTAGAGCACCCAAGCTGTGTGTCTTGGTGCAGTCATTCCCATCCTTTAATAACATGTGCCAGGGTGGGATGAGGGTTAGAGCACCGAAACTGTGAGTCTCGGTACAGTCATTCACATCTTTTAAAAACATATGCTTAGTTGGGATGAGGGTTACAGCAACCAAGCTGTGAGCCTCGGTGAAGTCATTCACATCCTTTAAAAACATATGCCTAGGTGGCATGAGGGTTAGAGCACCCAAGTGGTGTGTCCAGTGCAGTCATTCACATCCTTTAAAAACATGTGCCTTGGTGGGATGTGGATTAGATTTCCCAAGCTGGGAGTCTCAGTGCAGTCTTTCACATCCTTTAAAAACATGTGCCTATGTGGGATGAGGGTTTGAGCACCCAAACTGTGAGTCTCAGTGCAGTCATTCACTTTCTTTAAAAACATGTGCCTGGGTGGGATGAGGGTTAGATTACCCAGGCTGTGAGTCTAAGAGCAGTCATTCTCATCATTTAAAGCAATGTGCCTAGGTGGGATGAGGGTTAGATCAGCAAAGCTGTGAGTCTCAGTGCAGTCATTCACATCCTTTAAAAACATGTGCCTAGGTGGGATGAGGGTTAGACCACCCAAGCTGTGAGTCTCTGTGCAGTCATTCACATCCTTTCAAAAATATATGCCTACTTTGGAAGAGGGTTAGAGCACCTAAACTGTGAGTCTAGGAACAGTCATTCACATCCTTTAAAAGCATGTGCCTAGGCGAGATTAGGGTTAGAGTACACATACTGTGTGTCTCGGTGCAGTCATTCACATCCTTTAAAAACATGTGCCTAGGTGGGATGAGAGTTAGATCTCCCAAGCTGTGAATCTCTCTGCAGTCCTTCACATCCTTGAAAAACATGTGCCTAGGTGGGATGAGGGTTAGATCTCCCAAGCTTTGAATCTCGATGCAGTCATTCACATCCTTTAAAACATGTGCCTAAGTGTGATGAGGGTTAGAGCACCCAAGCTGTGCATCCGGAAGCAGTTATTCACAGCCTTTAAAAACATTTGCCTAGGAGTGATTTGGGTTAGGGCATTCAATTTAGTATTTATTTATTTTATTTTTATTTTACATTTGTTGACCGGGCTAGTCTAACTAGATATATGTCCCTTTTCAGTAGAGACCCGGGGAGATAAGCTCTGATGAAAACAATAACAAAATCATATACAAATTAAGGTAAACAGTTAACAATGCAGGTACTTCAGTGAGAAATAATCAAAGAGGTCAGAAGTACATAACATAGTGCAAAATATTCAGGTATAAGTAGTATAATGCACATGCAGTTTCAAAGTCAAGCTGAGAGTCTCAGTGCAGTCATTCACATCCTTTAAAAACATGTGCCTACTTGGGATGTGGTGTAGAGTGCCCAAGTTGGGAATTTCAGTGCAGTAATTCACATCCTTTAAAAACACGTGCCTAGTTGGGATGAGGGTTAGATCACCCAATCTGTGAGTCTAGATGCAGTTGTTCACATCCTTTAAAACCATGTGCCTAGGTGGGATGAGGGTTAAATCACACAAGCTGTGAGTCTAGGCACAGACATTCACATCCTTTAAAAACATGTGCCTAGGTGGGATGAGAGTTAGATCACCCAAGCTGTGAGTCTCTGTACAGTTACTCACATCCTTTAAAAACATGCGCCTGGGTGGGTTGAATGTTAGTGCACCCAACCTGTTAGTCACAGTGAAGCCATTCACATTCTTCAAAAACATGTGCCTAGGTGGGATGAGAGTTCGAGCACCCAATCTGTGAGTCTAGGTTCCGTCATTAACATCCTTTAAAAACATGTGTCTAGGTGGGATGAGGGTTAGAGCACACAAGCTGTGTGTATCGGTGCAGATATTCACATCGTTTAAAATCATGTGCCTAGGTGGGATGAGGGTTAAACCACTCAAGCAGTAAGTCTAGTTGCTGTCATTCACATCCTTTAAAAAATATGTGCCTAGGGGGGATGAGGGTTAGGTCAGCCCAGCTGTGAGTCTAGGTGTCATAGGTTCATAGGTTCATAGGTTCATACTAGGCTATCTGCCCTAGGGCATTTATAAGACTAGCCAGAGTGTGTTTGGCTTTCGCCACCCATTTTAAATTAATTTTGCTATGCCTTTTTTTTTATTTTACATTTGTTGACCGGGCTAGTCTAACTAGATATATGTCCCTTTCAGTAGAGACCCGGGGAGATAAGCTCTGATGAAAACAATAACAAAATCATATACAAATTAAGGTAAACAGTTAACAATGCATCATTCTCATCCTTTAAAAACATGTACCTCAGTGGGATAAAGGTTAGAGCACCCAAACTGTGACTCTCGGTGCAGTCATTCACATACTTTAAAAATGTGTTCCTGGGTGGGATGAGGGTTAGAGCACCCAAGCTGTGAGCCTCAGTGCAGTCCTTCACATCCTTTAAAAACATGTGCCAAGGTGGGATGAGGGTTAGAGCACTCAAGCTGTAAGTGTCAATGCAGTCATTCACATCCTTTAAAAACATGTGCCTAGGTGGGATGAGAATTAGATCATCCAATCAGTGAGTTTAAGTGCAGTCATTCACATTTTTTAAAACATGTGCCTGGGTGGGATGATGGTTACAGTACCCAAGCTGTGAATCTCGGTGCAATCATACACATCCTCTAAAAACATATGCCTAGGTGGGATGAAGGTTTGATCAAACAAGCTGCGAGTCTCAGTGCAGTCATTCGCATCCTTTAAAAACATGTGCCTAAGTGGGATGAGGATTAGACCACACAAGCTGTGAGTCTCTGTGCAGTCATTCACATCCTTTCAAAAACATGTGCCTACTTTGGAAGAAGGTTAGAGCACCAAAGCTAGGAATCTTGGTGCAGTCCTTCACATCCTTTAAAAACATGTGCCTAGGTGGGATGACAGTTCGGCCAGCAAAGCTGTGAGTCTAGGTGCAGTAATTCACATCTTAGCATGTGCCGAGGTGTGATGAGGGTTAGATCACACAAGCTGTGAGTCTCAGAACAGTCATTCGCATCCTTTAAATACATGTGCCTAGGTAGGATGAGGGTTAGGTCACCCAAGCTGTGAGTCTGTTTGTATTCATTTACATCTTTTAAAAACATGTGCTGAAGTGGGATGAAGGTTGGGTCACCCAAGTTATGAGTCTCTGTGCAGTCATTCTCATCTTTTAAAAACATGTGCCATGGTGGGATGAGAGTTAGAGAGCCCAAGCTGTGAGTCTAGGTGCAGTCATTTACATCCTTTAAAAACATGTGCCTAGGTGGAATGAGGGTTAGAGCACCCAAGCTGAGAGTCTAGGTGCAGTCAATCACATCCTTTAAAAATATGTGCTTCGGTGGGATCAGGGTTAGAGCACCCAAGCTGGGAGTCTCAGTGCAATCAATCACATCCTTTAAAAACATGTGCTTAGATTGAATGAGAGTTTGACCAGCCAAGCTGTGAGTCTAGGTGCCATCATTAATATTGTTTAAAATCATGTGCCTAGGTGGGATGAGGGTTAAAGCACCTAAGCTGTAAGTATAGGTGCAGTCATTCACATCCTTTAAAAATATGTGCTGAGGTGGGATAAGGATTAAGTCAACCAAGCTGTGAGTCTTGGTTCAGTCATTCACATCCTTTAAAAACATGTGCCTAGGTGGGATCAGGGTTAGAGCACCCAAACTGTGAGTCTAGATGCAGTCTTTTACATCCTTTAAAAATATGTGCCTTGGTAGGACGAGGGTTAGAGCACCCAAACTATGAGTCTCAGTGCAGTCATTTACATAATTTAAAAACATGTGCCTAGATGGGATAAGTGTTAGAGAATACAAGCTGTGTGTCTTGATGCAGTCATTCCCATCCTTTAATAACATGTGCCTAGGTGGGATGAGGGTTAGACCACCCAAGCTGTGAGTCTCTGTACAGTCATTCACATTTTTTAAAAACATGTGCCTAGGTGGGATGAGGGTTAGACCACCCAAGCTGTGAGTCTCTGTACAGTCATTCACATCCTTTAAAAAGCATGTGCCTGGGTGGGATAAGGATTAGATTACCGAAGTTGTGAGTCAAAAAGCAGTCATTCTCATCCTTTAAAACAATGTGCCTAGGTAGGATGAGGGTTAGATCAGAAAAGCTGTGAGTCTCAGTGCAGGCATTCACATCCTTTAAAAACATGTGCCTAGGTGGGATGAGAGTTAGATCTCCCAAGCTGTGAATCTTGGTGCAGTCATTCACATCCTTTAAAAACATGTGCCTAAGTGTGATGAGGATTAGAGCAACCAAGCTGTGAGGCTGGGAGCAGTGATTCACACCCTTTAAAAACATTTGACTAGGTGCAATGAGGGTTAGAGCACCCAAGCTGTGAGTCTGGGGGCAGTCATTCACATCCTTTAAAAACATGCGCCTACTTGGGATGAGGGGTAGAGTGCCCAAGTTGGGAATTTCGGTGCAGTAATTCACATCCTTTAGAAACATATGCCTAGGTGGGATGAGGGTTAGATCATGCAATCTGTGGGTCTAGATGCAATCATTCACATCCTTTAAAATTATGTGCCTAGGTGGGATGAGGGTTACAACACCCAAGCTGTGAGTCTAGGTGTAGACATTCACATCCTTTAAAAATATGTGACTAGGTGGGATGAGTGTTAGATTACCCAAGCTTTGAGTCTCTGTACAGTTATTCACATCCTTTAAAAACATGTGCCTGGGTGGGTTGAATGTTAGTGCGCCCAAGCTGTGAGTCTCAGTGCAGTCATTCACATCCTTTAAAAACATGTGCCTAGGTGGGATGAGGGTGCGAGCACACAAGCTGTGAGTCTCGATGCAGACATTCACATAATTTAAAATCATGTGCCTAGGTGAGATGAGGGTTTGAGCATTCAAGCTGTAAGTCTAGGTGCTGTCATTCACATGCTTTAAAAATATTTGTCTAGGTGGGATGAGGGTTAAGTCAACCAAGCTGTGAGTCTAGGTGCTGTCATTCTCATCCTTTAAAAACATGTGCCTAGGTGGGATTGGAGTTAAAGCACCCAAGCTGTGAGTTTAGATGCAGTCATTCACATCCTTTAAAAACATGTGCCTAGGTGGGAATAGGGTTAGAGCACCCAAGCTGTGAGTCTCAGTGCAGTCATTCACATCCTTTAAAAACATGCGCCTAGGTAGTATGAGGGTCAGAGCACCCAAGCTGTGAGTCTCAGTGCCGTCATTTACATCCTTTAAAAACATTTGCCTTTGTGGGATGAGTGTTAGAGCACCCAAGCTGTGTGTCTTGGTGCAGTCATTCCCATCCTTTAATAACACGTGCCTATGTGGGATGAGGGTTAGACACTCAAGCTGTGAGTCTCAGTACAGTCATTCACATTCATTAAAAATGGGTGACTGGGTAGAATGAGGGTCAGAGCACCCACGCTGTGAGTCTCAGTGCAGTCATTTACATCCTTTAAAAACATGTGCCTAGGTTAGAAGAGGGTTAGAGCACCCAAGCTGTGAGTCTCAGTGCAGTCATTCACATCCTTTAAAAACATATACCTAGGTGGGATGAGAGTTCGACCACCGAAGCTGTGAGTCTAGGTGCCGCCTTTAACATCCTTTTAAAATCTAGGTAGGATGAGGGTTAGAGCACAAAAGCTATGAGTCTCTGTGCAGACATTCACATCATTTAAAATTATTTTCCTAGGTGGGATGAGGGTTAGAGCAACCAAGCTGCAAGTCTAGGTGCAGTCATTCACATCCTTTAAAAATATGTGCCTAGGTGAGATGAGGGTTACGTCAACCAAGCTGTGAGTCTAGGTGCCATCATGCTCAACCTTTAAAAACATGTGCCAAGGTGGGATGAATGCTAGTGCACCCAAGCTGTGAGTCTCAGTGCAGTCATTCACATCCTTTAAAAACATGTGCTTAGGTAAGATGAGGAATAAAACACCCAAACTGTAAGTCTCAGTGCAGTCATTCACATCCATTAAAAACATGTGCCTAGGTGGGTTGATTGTAAGATCACCCAAGCTGAGAGTCTCTGTACAGTCATTCACTTCCTTTAAAAACATGTGCCTTGGTGGGTTGAGGGTTAGAGCATCCAAGCTGTGAGTCTCAATGCAGTTATTCACATCCTTTAAAAACATGTGCCTTGGTGTGATGAGGGTTAGAGCACCCAAGCTGTGAGTCTCAGTACAGTCATTCACATCCTTTACAAAAATGTCCCTAGGTGGGATGAAGATTAGAGCACCCAAGCTGTGTGTCTCAGTGCAGTCATTTACATCCTTTAAAAGCATGTGCCTTGGTGTGATGAGGGTTAGAGCACCCAAGCTGTGAGTCTCACTGCAGTCATTCACATCCTTTAAAAATATCAGCTGGGGGGGAGGATTAGATCACCCATGCTTTGACTCTAGGTGCAGTCATTCACATCCTTTATAAACATGTGCCTAGGTGGGATGAGGGTTAGAGCATGCAAGCTGTGAGTCTCAGTGCATTCAGCCACATTCTTTGAAAATATGTGCCTGGGTGGGATGAGGGTTAGCCCACACAAACTGTGAGTAGCAGTTCAGTCATTCATATTCTTTAAAAACATGTACCTACATAACATGAGGATTAGGTAACCCAAGGTGTGAGTCTCGGTGCTGTCATTCACATCTTTTAAAAGCATATGCCTAGATGGGATGAGGGTTAGAACACCCAAGCTGTGAGTCTCAGTGCAGTAATCACATTCTTTAAAACATGTGCCTGGGTGGGATGATGGTTACAGCACCCAAGCTGTGAGTCTCAGTGCAGTCATTCACATCCTATAAAAATACGTGCCTAGGTGAAATGAGGGTTAGATCATCCAAGCTGTGAATCTCGGTGCAGTCATTCACATCCTTCAAAAAAATGCGAACTTTGTAGGACGAGGGTTAGATCACCCAAGCTGTGAGTCTCAGTGCAGTCATTTACATCCTCTCAAAAACATGTGCCTACTTTGGAAGAGGGTTAAAGCACCTAAGCTGTGAGTCCTGGAACAGTCATTCACATCCTTTAAAAACATGTGCCTAGGTGGGATTAGGGTTAGAGCACCCATACTGTGATTCTCGGTGCAGTCATTCACATCCTTTAAAAACATGTGCCTAGGTAGGATGAGAGTTAGGGCACCCAAGCTGTGAGTCTTTTTGTATTCATTCTCATCTTTTAAAAACATGTTCCTAGGTGGGATGAGGATTAAAGTCCCCAAGCTGTGAGTCTAGGTGCAGTCATTCACATCCTTTAAAAATATGTGCCTCGGTGGGATTAGGGTTAGAGCACCCAAGCTGGGAGTCTCAGTGCAATCAATCACATCCTTTAAAAAACATATGCTTAGGTTGAATGAGAGTTCAACCACCCAAGCTCTGAGTCTTGGTGTCTTCATTAACATCCTTTAAAAACATGTGCCTAGGTGGGATGACGGTTAGAGCACGCAAGCTGTGAGTCTCGGTGCAGACATTCACATTGTTTAAAATGATGTGTCTAGGTGGGATGAGGGTTAGAGCACCCAAGCTGTAAGTATAGGTGCAGTCATTCACATCCTTTAAAAATATGAGCTTAGGTGGGATAAGGGTTAAGTCAACCAAGCTGTGAGTCTTGGTGCAGTCATTCACATCCTTTAAAACCATGTGCCTACATGGGATCAGGGTTTAAGCACCCAAGCTGTGAGTCTAGATACAGTCATTCACATAGTTTAAAAACATGTGCCTTGGTGGGAATAGGGTTAGAGCACCCATGTTGTGAGTCTCAGTGCAGTCATTCACATCCTTTAAAAACATGCACCAAGTTAGGATGAGGTTTAGAGCACCCAAGCTGTGAGTCTCAGTGCAGTCATTCACATTCTATAAAAACATGTGCATAGGTAGGATGAGGGTTAGAGCACCCAAGCTGTGAGTCTCTGTGCAGTCATTTACATCCTTTAAAAACATGTGCGTAGGTTGGCTAAGTGTTAGAGCACCCAAGCTCTGTGTCTTAGTGCAGTCATTACCATCCTTTAATAACATGTGCCTAGGTAGGATGACGGTTAGAGCACCCAAGCTGTGAGTCTCGGTACAGTCATTCACACCTTTTAAAAACTTATGCCTAGGTGGGATGAGGGTTAAAGCAACCAAGGTGTGAGCCTCCATGCAGTCATTCACATCCTTTAAAAACATGTGCCAAGGTGAGAAGAGGGTGAGAGCATTCTAGCTGTGAGTCTCAGTGCAGTCATTCACATCCTTTAAAAACATATGCCTAGGTGGGATGAGGGTTAGAGCACCCAAGCAGTGTGTCCAGTGCAGTCATTCAAATCCTTTAAAAACATGTGCCTAGGTGGGATGTGGGTTAGATCACCCAAGCTGGGAGTCTCAGTGCAGTCTTTCACATCCTTTAAAAACATGCTTATGTGGGATGAGTGTTTGAGCACCCAAACTGTGAGTCTCTGTGCAGTAATTCACTTTCTTTAAAAACATGTGCCTGGGTGGGATGAGGGTTAGATTACACAGGCTGTTATTCTAAGAGCAGTCATTCTCATCATTTAAAACAATGTGCCTAGGTGGGATGAGGGTTAGATCAGCAAAGCTGTGAATCTCGGTGCAGTAATTCACGTCCTTTAAAAAAATGTGAACTTTGTAGGACAAGGGTTAGATCACCCAAGCTGTGAGTCTCAGTACAGTCATTCACATCCTTTAAAAACATGTGCCTAGGTGGGATGAGGGTTAGACCACCCAAGCTGTGAGTCTCTGTGCAGTGATTCACATCCTTTCAAAAACATGTGCCTACTTTGGAAGAGGGTTAGAGCACCTAAGCTGTGAGTCTAGGAACAGTCATTCACATCCTTTAAAAACATGTGCCTAGGTGGGAATAGGGTTAGAGCACCCATACTGTGAGTCTCAGTGCAGTCATTCACATCCTTTAAAAACATGTGCCTGGGTGGGATGAGGGTTAGATCCCCCAAGCTTTGAATCTCAGTGCAGTCATTCACATCCTTCAAAAACATGTGCCTAAGTGTGATGAGGGTTAGAGCACCCAAGATGTGCATCAGGAAGCAGTGATTTACATTCTTTAAAAACATTTGCCTAGGAGCGATGAGGGTTAGGGCACTCAATTTAGCATTTATTTATTTCATTTTTATTTTACATTTGTTGACCGGGCTAGTCTAACTAGATATATGTCCATTTTCAGTAGAGGCCCGAGGAGATAAGCTCTGATGAAAACAATAACAAAATCATATACAAATTAAGGTAAACAATTAACAATGCATGTACATTAGTGAGAAATAATCAAAAGTACATAACATAGTGCAAGTTATTCAGGTATAAGTAGGATAATGCACTTGCAGTTTTAAAGTCAAGCTGGGAGTCTCAGTGCAGTCATTCACATCCTTTAAAAACATGTGCCTACTTGGGATTAGGAGTTGAGCGCCCAAGTTGGGAATTTCAGAGCAGTAATTCATATCCTTTTAAAACATGTGCCTAGTTGGGATGAGGGTTATATCACCCAATCTATGAGTCTAGATGCAGTCGTTCACATCCTTTAAAACCATGTGCATAGGTGGGATGAGGGTTAAATCATCCAAGCTGTGAGTCTAGGCACATACATTCACATCCTTTAAAAACATGTGCCTAGGTGGGATGAGAGTTTGACCACCCAATCTGTGAGTCTAGGTGCTGTCGTTAACATCCTTTAAAAACATGTGCCTAGGTGGGATGAGGGTTAAAGCAACCAAGGTGTGAGCCTCCATGCAGTCATTCACATCCTTTAAAAACATGTGCCAAGGTGAGAAGAGGGTGAGAGCATTCTAGCTGTGAGTCTCAGTGCAGTCATTCACATCCTTTAAAAACATATGCCTAGGTGGGATGAGGGTTAGAGCACCCAAGCAGTGTGTCCAGTGCAGTCATTCAAATCCTTTAAAAACATGTGCCTAGGTGGGATGTGGGTTAGATCACCCAAGCTGGGAGTCTCAGTGCAGTCTTTCACATCCTTTAAAAACATGCTTATGTGGGATGAGTGTTTGAGCACCCAAACTGTGAGTCTCTGTGCAGTAATTCACTTTCTTTAAAAACATGTGCCTGGGTGGGATGAGGGTTAGATTACACAGGCTGTGATTCTAAGAGCAGTCATTCTCATCATTTAAAACAATGTGCCTAGGTGGGATGAGGGTTAGATCAGCAAAGCTGTGAATCTCGGTGCAGTAATTCACGTCCTTTAAAAAATGTGAACTTTGTAGGACAAGGGTTAGATCACCCAAGCTGTGAGTCTCAGTACAGTCATTCACATCCTTTAAAAACATGTGCCTAGGTGGGATGAGGGTTAGACCACCCAAGCTGTGAGTCTCTGTGCAGTGATTCACATCCTTTCAAAAACATGTGCCTACTTTGGAAGAGGGTTAGAGCACCTAAGCTGTGAGTCTAGGAACAGTCATTCACATCCTTTAAAAACATGTGCCTAGGTGGGAATAGGGTTAGAGCACCCATACTGTGAGTCTCAGTGCAGTCATTCACATCCTTTAAAAACATGTGCCTGGGTGGGATGAGGGTTAGATCCCCCAAGCTTTGAATCTCAGTGCAGTCATTCACATCCTTCAAAAACATGTGCCTAAGTGTGATGAGGGTTAGAGCACCCAAGATGTGCATCAGGAAGCAGTGATTTACATTCTTTAAAAACATTTGCCTAGGAGCGATGAGGGTTAGGGCACTCAATTTAGCATTTATTTATTTCATTTTTATTTTACATTTGTTGACCGGGCTAGTCTAACTAGATATATGTCCATTTTCAGTAGAGGCCCGAGGAGATAAGCTCTGATGAAAACAATAACAAAATCATATACAAATTAAGGTAAACAATTAACAATGCATGTACATTAGTGAGAAATAATCAAAAGTACATAACATAGTGCAAGTTATTCAGGTATAAGTAGGATAATGCACTTGCAGTTTTAAAGTCAAGCTGGGAGTCTCAGTGCAGTCATTCACATCCTTTAAAAACATGTGCCTACTTGGGATTAGGAGTTGAGCGCCCAAGTTGGGAATTTCAGAGCAGTAATTCATATCCTTTTAAAACATGTGCCTAGTTGGGATGAGGGTTATATCACCCAATCTATGAGTCTAGATGCAGTCGTTCACATCCTTTAAAACCATGTGCATAGGTGGGATGAGGGTTAAATCATCCAAGCTGTGAGTCTAGGCACATACATTCACATCCTTTAAAAACATGTGCCTAGGTGGGATGAGAGTTTGACCACCCAATCTGTGAGTCTAGGTGCTGTCGTTAACATCCTTTAAAAACATGTGCCTAGGTGAGATGAGGGTTAGAGCACACAAGCTGTGTGTCTCGGTGCAGACATTCACATTGTTTAAAATCATGTGCCCAGGTGGGATGAGGGTTAGAGCACTCACAAGCTGTGAGTCTCAGTGCAGTCATTTACATCCTTTAAAAACATGTGCCTAGGTTAGAAGAGGGTTAGAGAACCCAAGCTGTGAGTCTCAGTGTAGTTATCACATCCTTTAAAAACATGTGCCTAGGTGGGATGAGGGTTAGATCACCCAAGCGGTGTGTCCAATGCAGTCATTCACATTATTTAACAACATGTGCATATGTGGGATGAGGGTTTGAGCACCTAAGCTGTGAGTCTCGCTGCAGTCATTCACATCCTTTAAAAACATGTGCCTGGGTGGGATGAGAATTAGATTACCCATGTTGTGAGTCTAAGTGCAGTCATTCTTATCATTTAAAACAATGTGCCTAGGTGGGATGAGGGTTAGATCAGCAAAGCTGTGAGTCTCAGTGCAAGCATTCACATACTTTAAAAACATGTGCCTAGATGGGATGAGAGTTAGATCTCCCAAGCTGTGCATCTCGGTGCAGTCATTCACATCCTTTAAAAACATGTGCCTAAGTGTGATGAGGATTAGAGCAACTAAGCTGTGCATCTGAGAGCAGTGATTCACATCCTTTAAAAACATTTGCCTAGGTGCAATGAGGGTTAGAGCACCCAAGCTGTGAGTCTCAGTGCAGTCATTCACATCCTTTAAAAACATGTGCCTACTTGGAATGAGGGGTAGAGCGCCCAAGTTGGGAATTTTGGTGCAGTAATTCACATCCTTTAGAAACATATGCCTAAGTGGGATGAGGATTAGATCACCCAGTCTGTGAGTCTAGATACAGTCGTTCACATCCTTTAAAAACCTGTGCCTAGGTGGGATGAGAGTTTGACCAACCAAGCTGTGAGTCTAGGTGCTGTCATTAACATCCTTTAAAAACATGTGCCTAGGTGGGATAAGGGTTAGAGCACACAAGCTGTGAGTCTCGGTGCAGACATTCACATAATTTAAAATCATGTGCCTAGGTGGGATGAGGGTTTGAGCACTCAAGCTGTAAGTCTAGGTGCTATCATTCACATTCTTTAAAAATATGTGCCTAGGAGGGATGAGGGTTAAGTCAACCAAGCTGTGATTCTAGGTGCTGTCATTCTCATCCTTTAAAAACAAGTGCCTAGGTGGGATTGGGGTTAGAGCCCCCAAGCTGTGAGTTTAGATGCAGTCATTCACATCCTTTAAAAACATGTGCCTAGGTGGGAATAGGGTTAGAGCACCCAAGCTGTGAGTCTCAGTGCAGTCATTCATATCCTTTAAAAACATCCTCCTTGCTGGGGTGAGGTTTAGAGCACCCCAAGCTGTGGGTCTCAGTGCAGTCATTCACATTCTTTAAAAACATGTTTCTAGGTAGGATGAGGGTCAGAGCACCAAAGCTGTGAGTCTCAGTGCAGTAATTTACATCCTTTAAAAACATGCACCTATGTGGGATGAGGGTTAGAGCACCCAAGCTGTGTGTCTTGGTGCAGTCATTCCCATCCTTTAATAACACGTGCCTAGGTGGGATGAAGGTTAGACCCTCAAGCTGTGAGTCTCGGTACATTCATTCACATTCATTAAAAACATGTGCCTAGGTAGGATGAGGGTCAGAGCACCCAAGCTGTGAGTCTCAGTGCAGTCATTTACATCCTTTAAAAACATGTGCTTAGGTGAGAACTGGGTTAGAGCACCCAAGCTGTGAGTCTCAGTGCAGTCATTCACATCCTTTAAAAACATGTGCCTAGATTGGATGAGGGTTAGATCACCTAAGCGGTGTGTCCAGTGCAGTCATTCACATCCTTTAAAAACATGTGCCTAGGTAGAATGAGGGTTAGATCACCCAAGCTGGGAATCTCAGTGTAGTCTTTCACATCCTTTAAAATCATGTGCCTATGTGGGATGAGGGTTTGAGTACCCAAGCTGTGATACTTGGTGCAGTCATTCACATAGTTTAAAAACATGTGCCTGGGTGGGATGAGGGTTAGATTACCCAAGCTATGAGTCTTAGAGCAGTCATTCTCATCCTTTAAAACAATGTACCTAGATGGGATGAGGGTTAGATCAGCAAAGCGGTGAGTCTTAGTGCAGGCATTCACATCCTTTAAAAACATGTGCCTAGATTGGATGAGGGTTAGATCACCCAAGCGGTGTGACCAGTGCAGTCATTCACATCCTTTAAAAACATGTGCCTAGGTGGGATGAGGGTTAGATCACCCAAGCTCTCTGTCCAGTGCAGTCATCTGCATCCTATAAAAACATGTGCCTAGGTGGGATGAGGGTTAGATCACCCAAGCTGGGAGTCTCAGTGTAGTCTTTCACATCCTTTAAAATCATGTGCCTATGTGGGATGAGGGTTTGAGTACCCAAGCTGTGATACTTGGTGCAGTCATTCACATAGTTTAAAAACATGTGCCTGGGTGGGATGAGGGTTAGATTACCCAAGCTGTGAGTCTTAGAGCAGTCATTCTCATCCTTTAAAACAATGTACCTAGATGGGATGAGGGTTAGATCAGCAAAGCGGTGAGTCTTAGTGCAGGCATTCACATCCTTTAAAAACATATGCCGAGGTGGGATGACGGTTAGGGCTCCCAAGCTGTGAGTCTCTTTAATACATATTACAGTAAATACAATAATAAAAATACCCCAAAGTACAGCTATGACAATGAATTTAATGATGAAATATTACAGAACAATAAAGTAAGGCATTTTTTGGATCAAGGAGGCAACTGGAGACCTCAAAGGGACAAAGAATGGGAAGGGAAATACAAGGAGCCAAACACACAGTATTACAGACCCCATCACCAGATGGGGTAGTAGAGAGATTTGAGAAGGAAATTTTATTAGATAAAACAAGGAAAACACCGGAAATATGTCAAAAATCAGTTAAGGAATGTAAGACACCTATAGGTAAAAGGGTCTTGGATACTATGTTATATACCTCACAGCATGAATCTCTTCAAAGAGAAGGTATTGTAAATTCTTACCAAAATTTTTAAATATACAACTATACAGATCTTTCGATAGACATTTCGCATTTCAAATTATTCTCAAAAGGGATGAAATTTATACCCACAACTAAGCCTAGACTCTTTGATAGTCTTAAAGAGTTCAAAAAATATATTAGAAAATTAAATCTAGCTATTTTGTTTAACAACAATATAGAAGGTAGGACTATAAATACTTGTGAACAAAAAATATTAAAACAGAAAAGCCACTTTATGCCTTCTATGCACCCCATTGTTTCTGTATATGATAAAATAGTGTCTAGGCAAATGTACTTGCTACAGAATCAAATTAATGGTTGTAAATTAAACCATAATTTATCTAATGATGAATATAAGATCTTGCAAGAATTCAGGAATAACAAGAACATTCGAGTTATGAAACCCAATAACGGGAGAGGCATTGTTTTATATGATAGTATGGAATATACCACTGTTTTCCATGATATATTATATAACTCAGGAAACTATGAGATAGTATCATTAAATGAAATAAACATAGCATACGGATGCATAGATTTACATATTGAGGAATTCTATATAGAACAAAGAATTTCTAGAGACACCTATGAATTTCTAAAGGTAGAACAACCTGTTTTAGCATCTATAGTGGGTATTCCCAAAGTCCACAAAAGTATAGAAAACCCCCCATTTAGACCAATCATATCCGGGAGCAGATCCAAGATTTTTCCACTAGGGACAGTGGTTGACAATTTCCTTAAACATATATATGACCGAATACCACATCTAGTCAAGGACTCGTGGGAATTTTTAAGAAAATATCCAGTAAAAATATGGAATGTTGACTTAGTGTTTGTCACAGTGGATGTTATCGATCTTTTTTCATGTATTCCCAAAGAGACCGGATTAGAAGCTTTTGCTAACAGTATTCGTAAATACAGTGGATTAGGATGGGATAACATCTGTTTTATTATAGAACTCATATCCATAGTTTTAGAACATAATTATATTGAATACGAAGGGGAGTACCTTAGACAGTCTAGAGGCGTAGCTATGGGAGCAGCTTGCCCTCCCATTTACACCAATATGGTCATGTTGGACTGGGAGGAATCGAAATTATTTACATGTGAATATTACAAGAATATAAAATATTATTCACGATACTTGGATCACATATACATTTTATGGGACGGAGGCATAGAGTTACTTGACCAATTTTTAGTTTTTCTTAATTCAAGTAGTGACTACCTTAAATTTACTTATTCTAGCAATAGCGAAGACCTTCCCTATTTAGACACATATATATCTAAGGGGGAAGGTTGTTTTAAATCCAAGTTGTTTAGGAAAAATACCTTCTCCAATAGCTATTTAGAATTTTCAAGCAATCATCCCAGAAAATTATTTAGTAACATCTTTAGAGGTCATATTATTCGAGCTATTAGAATGACCTCTACTAACACAGAGATGCTGGAAGAGGTGTCATATATTACCACTTTATTTAGTGAAAGGGGCTATGACACTAAAATGATGACTCGTATTTCCGCAAGTACTGTTAAAGAATGGGGCAAGAAATATACTTTTTTATTAGGTCACAACTATTATAATAGAAATAGTAATAATACAGTTCAGACTAGTCAGAGACAAAATTTACCAAATATGGACTTTGGAAGAGCATGCATTTTAGAATTTGGTCCATATACTGGTAAGATCAAAAAGATTATGACTAGTAGTTGGAATATTATTCAGGTGGATCAGGATTTGGTTAAAATATTGGGCCCCCAGCCAGTATTCGTTAACAAGATGGAGCGTAATATTAAGAACTTATTGGAACGACACACCATCTCCAAACAAATTATTAACAAACATACCACAAAGTGCGGTAGATGTAAACAATGTCACGTCATATTGGAGGAAGGAAATATAATATTAGACAACATAAATAAGACTAATATTAAATTTAAACAGGGTAACTGTAACACGAGATGGGTGATATATTTGGCCAAATGTGCAGCATGTTCTGGATTCTATATTGGGAAAACAGAACAAAAATTTAATAAGCGCATATATGCACATTTATACAGTATTAGGACTAAAGACGCCAACAATGCACTTTACAGACATATTAAAAAATATGGAGATAGACATAATTTTAAATTTGGTATCATTGATAGTATTACTATGGGTCTTAGAGGGGGAGATCTTAAAGGATGTTTGTCCTATAAAGAAACCTGGTGGCAACTATTGACTGACGCCTCAAATGCACCAGGATTAAATGACTTCATAAGCATCAAACCAATGCTATAAGGTATAAGGTATAAAATTATTGTTTTTAACTACATATAATACATACATCATAAGTCAATAACTATCTAGGTGTACGAAATCAAGTTATCACATTATTTTTATGATCCTATTTATTTTAATTTTATGAATCCTTGTGATTTTGCATGACATTTGTAAGTAAAAGCTTATATATGTAATAGTTAGATTGAATGTTTTAAGTTAATCATTTTTATATAAAGGAAGTTGTACATTGAGTATACTACTTTAAATCGCGCAATTTTGGCGCCAACGAAGTTATTTAAATCTGAGTTGTTTTAACAGATTTGTTTAGAGTTCTGATGAAGCTCGCAATTTGAGCGAGTGAAAGTGCTTAACCGTGGACAATAAAAATTAGTTTTTTACTTTTCGCCTCCTTGCCTTGTATATATCAGCGTGTCAAGACACAGGGGACCAGCATTTCATTTTTGGTTCTATTTGCATACTTCAAACGCTGACAAAGGTATATTTCCGTTAAGCTGTGAGTCTCTGTGCAGTCATTCACATCCTTTAAAAACATGTGCCTATGTGGGATGAGAGTTAGATCCTCCAAACTGTGAATTTTGGTGCAATCCTTCACATCCTTTAAAAACATGTGCCTAGGTGGGATGAGGGTTAGATCCCCTAAGCTGTGAATCTCGGTGCATTCATTCACATCCTTTAAAAACATATGCCTAAGTGTGATGAGGATTAGAGCACCAAAGCTTTGTGTCTGGGAGAATTAATTCACATCCTTTAAAAACATGTGCTTAGGTGTGATGAGGGTTAGAACACCTAAGCTGTTAGTCTCAGTGCAGTCATTCACATCCTTTAAAAACATGTGCCGACTTGGGATGAAGGGTAGAGCGCCCAAGTTGGGAATTTTGGTGCAGTAATTCACATCCTTTAAAAACATGTGCCTAGATAGGATGAGGGTTAGGTCACCCAATCTGTGAGTTTAGATGCAGTCACTCACATCCTTTAAAAAACATGTGCCTAGGCAGTATAAGAATTACATCACCCAAGCAGTGAGTCTAGGCCCAGACATTCACATCCTTTAAAAACATGTGCCTACGTAGGATGAGTGTGAGATCACCCAAGCTGTGAGCCTCTGAACAGTTATTCACATCTTTTAAAAACATGTGCCTGGGTGGGTTGAATGTTAGTGCACTCAAGCTGTAAGTCTCCATGAGTGCAGTCATTCACATCCTTTAAAAACACGTGTCTAGGTGGGATGAGAGTTCGACTACCCAAGCTGTGAGTCTACGTGACGTCATTAACATCCTTTAAAAACATGTGTCTAGGTAGAATGAGGGTTAGAGCACACAAGCTGTGAGTCTCGGTGCAGACATTTACCTCTATTAAAAATATGTGCCTAGGTGGGATGAGGGTTAGGGCACCCAAACTGTAAGTCTCGGTGCAGTCATTTACATCCATTAAAAACATGTGCCTAGGTGGGATGAGCGTTAGATCACCCAAGCTGTGAGTCTCGGTAAAGTCATTCATATCCTTTAAAAACATGTGCCTTGGTGGGATGAGGATTTGATCACCCAAGCGGTGTGTCCAGTGCAGTCATTCACATCCTTTAAAGACATGAGCCTAGGTGGGATGAGGGTTAGATCTCCCAAGCTGTGAATCTCATTGCAGTCTTTCACATCCTTTGAAAACATGTGCCTAGGTAGGACGAGGGTTAGGTCACCCAAGCTATGAGTCTGGGGGAAGTCATTCACATCCTTTAAAAACATTTGCCTAGGTGTGATGAGGGTTAGACCACCCAAGCTGTGAGTCTCAGTGCAGTCATTCACATCCTTTCAAAAACATGTGCCTACTTGGGATGAGGGGTAGAGCTCACAAGCTGGGAATCTCAGTGCAGTCCTTCACATCCTTTAAAAACATGTGCCTAGGTGGGATGACGGTTGGGACACCAAAGCTGTGAGTTTAGGTGCAGTCATTCACATCTTAGAATGTGCTAAGGTGTGATGAGGGTTAGAGCACCCAAGCTGTGAGTCTCAGAACAGTCATTCACATCCTTTAAAAACATGTGCCTAGGTGGGATTTGGGTCAGAGCAGCCATACTGTGAGTCTTGGTGCAGTCATTCACATTCTTTAAAAACATGTGCCTAGGTAGGATGAGGGTTAGGTCACCCAATCTGTGAGTCTCTTTGTATTCATTCACATCTTTTAAAAACATGTACCAAGGTGGGATGAGGGTTGGGTCACCCAAGTTATGAGTCTCTGTGCAGTCATTCTCATCTTTAAAAACATGTGCCTAGGTGGGATGAGCGTTAGCGAGCCCAAGCTGTGAGTCTAGGTGCAGTCATTCACATCCTTTAAAAACATGTGCCTAGGTGGGGTGAGGGTTAGAGCAACTAAGCTATGAGTCTCGGTGCAGTCATTCACATCCTTTAAAAACATGTGCCTAGGTGAGAAGAGGGTTAGAGCACCCAAGCTGTGAGTCTCAGTGCAATCATTCACATCCTTTAAAAACATGTGCCTCGGTGGGATGAGGGTTGGGTCACCCAAGTTATGAGTCTCCGTGCAGTCATTCTCATCTTTAAAAACATGTGCCTAGGTGGGATGAGGGTTAAAGCACCCAAGCTGTGAGTCTCGGTACAGTCATTCACATCTATTAAAAACATATGCCTAGGTGGAATGAGGGTTAGAGCAACTAAGCTGTGAGTCTCAGTGCAGTCATTCACATCCTTTAAAAACATGTGCCTAGGTGAGAAGAGGGTTACAGCACCCAAGCTGTGAGTCTCAGTGCAATCATTCACATCCTTTAAAAACATGTGCCTTGGTGGGATGAGGGTTTGATCACCAAAGCTGTGAGTCTAGGTGCAGTCAGTCACATCCTTTAAAAATATGTGCCTCGGTGGAATCAGGGTTAGAGCACACAAGCTGGGAGTCTCAATGCAATTAATCACATTCTTTAAAAACATGTGCTTAGGTTGAATGAGACTTCAACCACCCAAGCTGTGAGTCTAGGTGCCATCATTAACATCATTTAAAATTATGTGCCTAGAGGGGATGAGGGTTAGAGTACCCAAGCTGTAAGTATAGGTGCAGTGATTCACATCCTTTAAAAATATGTGCCTAGGTGGGATAAGGGTTAAGTCAACCAAGCTGTTAGTCTAGGCATAGTCGTTCACATCCTTTAAAAACATGTGCCTACATGGGATCAGGGTTAGAGCACCCAAACTGTGAGTCTAGATGCAGTCTTTGACATCCTTTAAAAACATGTGCCTAGGTGAGAAGAGGGTTAGAGCACCCAAGCTGTGAGTCTCAGTATAGTCATTCACATCTTTTAAAAACATTTGCCTAGGTGAGAAGAGGGTTCGAGCACCCAAGCTGTGAGTCTCAGTGCAGTTATTCACAACCTTTAAAAACATGTGCTCAGTTGGGATGAGGGTTAGATCACCCAAGTGGTGTGTCCAGTGCAGTCATTCACATCCTTTAACAACATGTGCCTAGGTGGGGTGAGGGTTAGATCACCAAAGCTGGGAGTCTCAGTGCAATCATTCACATCCTTTAAAAACATGTGCCTCGGTGGGATGAGGGTTGGGTAACCCAAGTTATGAGTCTCCGTGCAGTCATTCTCATCTTTAAAAACATGTGCCTAGGTGGGATGAGGGTTAAAGCACCCAAGTTGTGAGTCTCGGTACAGTCATTCACATCTATTAAAAACATATGCCTAGGTGGAATGAGGGTTAGAGCAACTAAGCTGTGAGTCTCAGTGCAGTCATTCACATCCTTTAAAAACATGTGCCTAGGTGAGAAGAGGGTTACAGCACCCAAGCTGTGAGTCTCAGTGCAATCATTCACATCCTTTAAAAACATGTGCCTTGGTGGGATGAGGGTTTGACCACCAAAGCTGTGAGTCTAGGTGCAGTCAGTCACATCCTTTAAAAATATGTGCCTCGGTGGAATCAGGGTGAGAGCACACAAGCTGGGAGTCTCAATGCAATTAATCACATTCTTTAAAAACATGTGCTTAGGTTGAATGAGAGTTCAACCACCCAAGCTGTGAGTCTAGGTGCCATCATTAACATCATTTAAAATTATGTGCCTAGAGGGGATGAGGGTTAGAGTACCCAAGCTGTAAGTATAGGTGCAGTGATTCACATCCTTTAAAAATATGTGCCTAGGTGGGATAAGGGTTAAGTCAACCAAGCTGTTAGTCTAGGCATAGTCGTTCACATCCTTTAAAAACATGTGCCTACATGGGATCAGGGTTAGAACACCCAAACTGTGAGTCTAGATGCAGTCTTTGACATCCTTTAAAAACATGTGCCTAGGTGAGAAGAGGGTTAGAGCACCCAAGCTGTGAGTCTCAGTATAGTCATTCACATCTTTTAAAAACATTTGCCTAGGTGAGAAGAGGGTTCGAGCACCCAAGCTGTGAGTCTCAGTGCAGTTATTCACAACCTTTAAAAACATGTGCCCAGTTGGGATGAGGGTTAGATCACCCAAGTGGTGTGTCCAGTGCAGTCATTCACATCCTTTAACAACATGTGCCTAGGTGGGGTGAGGGTTAGATCACCAAATCTGGGAGTCTCAGTGCAGTCTTTCACATCCTTTAAAAACATGTGCCTATGTGGGATGAGGGTTTGAGCACCCAAGCTGTGAATCTCGGTGCAGTCATTCACATCCTTTAAAAACATATGCCTGGGTGGGCTGAGGCTTAGATTTCCCTAGTTGTGAGTCTAAGAGCAGTAATTTTCATCCTTTAAAACAATGTGCGTAGGTGGGATGAAGGTTAGATCAGCAAAGCTGTGAGTCTCAGTGCAGTCATTCACATCCTTTAAAAACATGTGCCTAGGTGGAATGAGAGTTATATCCCCCAAGCTGTGAATCTTGGTGCAGTAATTCACATCCTTTAAAAACATGTGCCTAAGTGTGAAGAGGGTTAGAGCAAACAAGCTGTGCATCTAGAAACAGTGATTCACATCCTTTAAAAACATTTACCTAGGTGCAATGAGGTTTAGATCACCCAAGCTGTGAGTCTCAGTGCAGTCATTCACATCCTTTAAAAACATGTGCCTACCTGGGATGAGGGGGTAGAGTGCCCAAGTTGGGAATTTCGGTGCAGTAATTCACATCCTTTAAAAACATGTGCCTAGGTGGGATGAGGGTTAGATCACCCAATTTGTGAGTCTAGGCACAGACATTCACATCCTTTAAAAACATGTGCCTGGGTGGGTTGAATGTTAGTGCACCCAAGCTGTGAGTCTCAGTGCAGTCATTCACAACTTTTAAAAACATGTGCCTAGGTGGTAGGAGAGTTTGACCCCCCCTAGCTATGAGTCTAGGTGGTGTCATTAACATCCTTTAAAAACATGTGCCTAGGTGGGATGAGGCTTAGAACACACAAGCTGTAAGTCTCGGTGCAGACATTCACATAATTTAAAATCATGTGCCTAGGTGGGATGAGAGTTAAGTCAACCAAGCTGTGAGTCTAGGTGCTGTCATTCTCATCCTTTAAAAACATGTGCCTCAGTGGGATGAAGGCTAGAGCACCCAAACCACGAGTCTCAATGCAGTCATTCAAATCCTTTAAAAATATGTGTCTAGGTGGGATGAGGGTTAGAGCACCCAAACTGTAAATCTCGGTTCAGTTATTCACATCCGTTAAAAACATGTGCCTAGGTGGGATGAGTGTTAGATCACCCAAGCTGTGAGTCTCTGTACAGTCATTCATATCCTTTAAAAACATGTGCCTAGTTGGGGTTATGGTTAGACCACCCAAGTTGTGTGCCTCGGTGCAGTCATTCACATCCTTTAAAAACATCTGCCTAGGTGGGATGAGGGTTACAGCACCCAAGCTGTGTGTCTCAGTGCAGTCATTCACATCCTTTGAAAACATGGGACTAGGTGGGATGAGTGTTAGATCACCCAAGCTGTGAATCTCTGTACAGTTATTCACATCCTTTAAAAACATGTGCCTAGGTGAGATGAGGGTTAGATCACCCAAGCTGTGAGTATAGGTGCAGTCATTCACATCCTTTAAAAATATGTGCGTAGGTGGGATGAGGGTGAGATCACCCAAGCTGTGAGTCTTGGTGCATTGATTCACATCCTTTAAAAACATGTGCCTAGGTGGGACGAGGGTTTGATCACCCAAGCTGTGAGTCTCGGTGCAATCATTGACATCCTTTGAAAACATGTGCCTATGTGGGATGAGGGTTAGATCACCCAGGCTGTGAGTCTCAGTGTAGTCATTCACATCCTTTAAAAACATGTGTCTAGGTAGAATGAGGACACAAAACCAATACGAAAGATGTATGCAAGTCTAAAGAAGACCAAAACCAAAAAACAGGACTTGCAAGAGTGCCCAAATGAAGGTCAAAAACCAAACTTCTTAGATGAACACAAGCACTTTATTTCCTTAACGCTGCAACACAAAAGAATACGTTTTCGACATAGAATCCAAGTCTTCATCAGAGATGAACAAATCACAGTAGACCTTACATCAATTTATACCATCCAACACAAGCTGGGCTGTTTGTTCCTCTTTAGAAGTAGCATCATCATCAATGAAAGTTCCTTTAGGATATTCTGCTCCCAGCAGCTTTACAAACTTTTATCAGTTTATAATAGGTTACAAGAGCAGTAAATAATATCAGTAGAAGAGGGACTGCTGTTCCAGTCACGGTGCTGAAGCATTAAACTACCCCAGAGCAGTTTGTAACCTACAACTGCATGCAGCACTAAAGATTGCTGGCCTGTTCCCAGTAGCCAACTCAACAAAGCTGCCACACAACTGAGTCAAACCTGATCCTTTGAGCACATTTCCTTTTCTCTTAATTCTGTATGCATGATTGGCCCTGTTTTGCTTGCAAATCTCCAGGTTTCACAGTAGCATTTCAGTGGAATCAAGTTACCAAAGACACTTCCAGCTTTAATAACTCACAGGCTATCACCAGAAGAGGCAACTCAGGCAGCATTCTTTGCCTCAAAAGCTAAGTCAGGCTAGCTGAAATTAATCATTTAAAAAAAAAAGCCAACAACCCCCACCCTTTGTCAAGATTCTTTCACAGCTCCCTCCTAAATGAATGGAAGAGAGTTCATTCCAACACATGCATTTGAGATGGGTGGGCAACGATCGGGTTAAGTGTTTAATCTGGCAGGGCCTAGAAAAGTTATTCACATCCTTTAAAAACATGTGCCTAGGTGAGATGAGGGTTAGATCACCCAAGCTGTGAGTATAGGTGCAGTCATTCACATCCTTTAAAAATATGTGCGTAGGTGGGATGAGGGTGAGATCACCCAAGCTGTGAGTCTTGGTGCATTGATTCACATCCTTTAAAAACATGTGCCTAGGTGGGACGAGGGTTTGATCACCCAAGCTGTGAGTCTCGGTGCAATCATTGACATCCTTTGAAAACATGTGCCTATGTGGGATGAGGGTTAGATCACCCAGGCTGTGAGTCTCAGTGTAGCCATTCACATCCTTTAAAAACATGTGTCTAGGTAGAATGAGGGTTAGGTCACCCAAGCTGTGAGTCTTGGTGCAGTCATTCACATCCTTTAAAAACATAGGTTCATAGGTTCATGTGTGTGTAGTAGGCTAACGCCCCTGGAGCCTTTACAAACCTAGCCCACAGGATTACCCTGGCATCGTGCCACCTGACCTTAGTTACCAGTGACTCTGTCGAGTAAAGCCACTGGAGTGATCCCCCGGGTGAATTTTCTATTTCCCATCCACTCATCAAGATTTCTCTTGAAGAGGGCCAGTGAGGTGCTCTGCTTGCTATGTATGGGACGTCTTTTCCAGAGCATGGGTAGTCTGTGGGTTGTGGACCTGTTCCTCCACCATGTTTTATTGATTGTGGTAATGAGGTTGAGGTCTCTGGAGCATGATTGGGATTTCTTTAGGTGTAGCATTTCTAACAAAGCTGGGTCAGACATTGCTTTGTAAGGCAAGCAGAGATCTCCTCTACTCACTTCAGTGGCTTTCCTTTACAGGGGCACTGGGGACTAACTTTTGGTGGCATGATGCCAGGGAATTTTCTTGGGCTAGTCTTATACAGGCTCAAAGGCTGTTAGCCTAGTACACACCTATGAACCTATGAAGCTAAGTAGGCGATATGAGACAGAGAATAGTTGGAGTTTTTTTCAGTCTGTCCATACAGGACAAGTGTTTAAGGCCTGGGATCCTTTTTGTGAGGTACTTTTGTGGCCTCTCCAGTTATTGCAGGTGTTTAGTGTGGTACATGCCAAATAGGGCATTGTATTCGATGATTGGCCTAATGAGGGAAGAGTAGAGGGATAGAATGACCTCTTTCTTCCTGGATGCAAAACCCTTAGTAATGAGATGTGCCGCATAGAAGGACTTTCTGACCACAGTGATAATGTGGTGGTAAAACGAGAGGTTGCTGTCAATCTGTGTTCCTACATTTCTTATAACATCTTCAGTGTTCAGTGAACTACCATCATTGTGGCAATTCACAGGCCCTGGGTTTTTCCCAAGGGGGATGATGACACATTTTTTGGCATTGAGCTTAAGGCCATGGTTCTGACACCAGTCGTTGGTCTCAGTGAGGCCTTTCTGTAGGATGTTAACATCACTTGGGGAGTTAATAATAGCTCCCAACTTGCAATTGTCTGTGAACTTTGTCAGCCAGAGTCCCTTCGTGTTGGCCTTGACGTCAGAGAAGTAGATACCAAACACCGGAGATCCCAGGACCAAACCCTGTGGGACTTCACTCATGACTGGTCTGCAGTCTGACTTGGAGTCAGATACTTTCACACTGTGGGGTCTATCTGTGAGCCACTTTGCAACCCACTTATTGATATAGGGATTGATGCCTAACTTAGTGAGTTTTTCTATGATTCCTGAGTGGGGAATGGTATCAAAGGCCTTGGCCAGATCAAGGTAGGCTGTATGAACCACCTTGCCTTCATCCACAGCTCTGGTGACTGACTCATATAAGTCAACCAAGTTTAGCAGGCATGATCTATCCTTCACAAAACCAAACTGTGTAGGATCCACAGTTTGGCGATTCCCTATATCCTTGTTTATTAGGTCCATGATGATGCATTCCAAAGCTTTGCATATCAGACTCGTCAGGCTAATGGGGTGATAGTTCCAGGGTCTGTAGTAGCTCCTCCTTTGTGGAGAAGGATGACTGCAGCAGTGTGCCATTTGGTAGGGACAAAGCCTGAGGTGAGGTTGTGACTGAATAGGGCACACAGGTGAGGTGCCAGTTCACTCTGTATTTCATGTAGAACACAGCCAAGGATATTGTCAGGTCCCATAGAAGCTGTATTCTTGGCCTTGGACAGTGCTGTTTTAACCTGTGAAGCAGTAATACTGGGTGCCTGCCAGTCTACCGGTATTGTGATTGGTCCTTTGGGATGGGAAGGAGGGCAAAGTTGGCAGTGAATCTGTCGGCCAGTATGTTGGCAATACCTGTTGGCTTGGTATAAGAGGTACCATTGTGTAGTAGCTCAGAGCAAATCTGGATATTGCCGTGAAGATTCTTTACATAACTATAGAAGGCCTTGCAGTTGCCTTTACTATCTGCTGCAATTCTTTTTTCATAGCTATCTTCAGAGGATTTGATGAGGGATCTCAGCTTTTTTTGAGGCTGATAAGGGTGTTTTTCCAGTCTTGGGACTTTACCTTATTCCGCATCAGTTTCCTCCTTCTGTTGTAGAGTTTGTTTATGGTAGGGGGCCACCAGATTTGCTTCCTTTTTTTGGAGGAGAGCATCTTGATTCTGTTGGGTATGGCGAGATCCATGCATTTGTGTACATGTTTTTACAGTGCATTGGTGTATGATTCAGCAGTCATGCAACTATTCTTCATTTGCATGGGTGCCATGAAGTTAGCCACCTCTGTTTTTAGGAACCCAAAATTAGCTTTGGAGAAGTTTTTCATGGTGGTTACCCCTGTGGGGGAGGGTGGATTTCCAAGATGATTAGTTTGTGGTCAGATCTAACAAGGGAGGAGTTGCCCATTGGTGTAGAGTAATGACCAGGTCAAGGATGTTGCTACCTCTAGAGGGGGTAAGAACGAGCTGTTCCAGGGCATTGGATTTAATGAATTCCAGGAAACTTTGGGCAAGTGTATTGGTACATGAGTAGTTCTCCCAGTTAACGGAGGAGTGGTTGATGTTGCCCAGTATGAGAGTGTTAGGTTGGACCCTAATATTCTCCAGGGTGCTTAGGAACGTGGAGTGTGAGTCTTGGGACATGGTTGGGGATCTATAGCAGGCTATGACCTGAATCGGTGTCTTACCCAATGTTAGCTGCACGTAAAGTATCTCAGATGCATTATGTTAGGCTACCAGTCTAGAGGTGTGCATATCCTTTATGAATATGGAAACACCACTGCCTTTGGATCTTCGGTCCAAGCTCTGGGGCCGAAAGGTGTGGAATGAGTTATAGCCCGGTAGTGCAGGGGTGCTTTCTGCTGCCTTGAACCACGTCTCTTTTATAGCACAAATGTGGATGTTCTCCATTTTAAGGAGTGCTTTGAGTGAGTGCATTTTGAGATTTAGACTTCTAGCATTGAGCAGCATGATCCTCAGATTGCATTTGTTTGTAGCTGTTATGGCGGTAATTTGGTCTGTGGAGCACAGCCTAAAAAAGGCACTATAGGGGTGGCAAGAGCTTTGGCCAGTATCTGGAAGCCCAGGGGTGACAGATCCAGGCCATCTCTGGCAAAACATCGAGGTCGGTCAGTTATGTCATCCCAGACAGACAGATACTGGATCCCCTTAGAATGACACCAGAAACTTTGACAATTGTTGAAATCAATCATTTTCTGCTTGTACTGTAGTATCATTCTGGGTGATTGTAGGATGCTTTTCAGGGTGAGGGTCATACCCGCCTGGGCTACATAATCTGAGAGCTCCTCCATGTCTCTTTTTATGTAGTCCAGGAAGGTACATCTCAGGTCATTCACACCCACCTGTACAATGACAGAGTCATATTTGTACCTGTTGTTGAGGAACCTGAGTGCATGCATTATGTGGTGGATCCTTGCGCCTGACAGGCAACTGACTTTTACTTTCTCCTTATTCAGTCTAGTCAGTGTGCCTCACTATTGAGTTACCTATGACTAGTGTGTCAGGCATGCTTCCTAGGGGCTTTGGTTGAGTGGCACAGGAGAGTTATGTGTCTTGCGATTAGTGTTGTGTTATGGTGGTTGAATGCATTTCTGCCTTGGAGGTCTCTGCTGTTGGGGTAGATTTTTATTGAGAGCCTCCCTGAAGGTGGGAGTGTGGTTTGTGTTTTTATGTGAAGGCAGTGCTGGTGTGTGTTCTGGAGGGCTATGTGTTCCATGTGGTGTGGTGCACCTGCTGATCTTCTCCTGTTGGCCAGCTGTTCCGGTCTTGGCTGGAGAGTGCGTGGCTTCCATTTTGGATATATAAGTGCACCTCTCACAAGTCTGAGTGTTGGGAGGTAAGAGGAGAGGGTTGTCAGTGCACATGAGGCAGTTACTACATTGCCTCAGGATGCCCAAGTTCACCAGGTTAATAAGAGAAAGTACAGGAAACTGACCTTTAGACATGCCTGGAGGTGTGGGCATTAATAATAAGTACTGGAGCTGTTTCCTGGTAGAACATTTAGTGCTGGTAGCACTTGTATGCTACAATAATTGCTACAAGAAGTCTGGTAAAAGTGCAAAACTAATAAGCTAGTAAAAATGTAGGAGAGGAGAGAACTAGTAGATCTAAGCGAAAATTTGAAGAGCAGACTTTGGCACCACTCAGAAACTTGCAAACAGTCCTGGATTACAGCAAATCAGTATCTGGACTAGACTATTTACAAGAAAGGTGGGAAACAAATGCCAATGTGGGCTTTTAAACCAGAAAGTTGACAGAGATGGAAAAACTGCCCAAACAGCCAATAAGCTACAATTTCTGGGCCAGAAACCACTCCTCGTGTGGTAGATATGCTACCTAGTACTCAGCACCCCCACTGATAAGCTAGAAGGCTTCCCTCCAACACAGAAAGGCTTGGGGTTTCAGAAGCTTATAAACAGTCCTTGACACATGTGCCTAGGTGGGATGAGGGTTAGATCACTCAAACTGTGAGTCTTGGTGCAGTCATCTTGAGGTGCATGAGAGATTTTCTTCTCTGGGTTAATAGGTCCATATGTTGAAGCATTCGTTTTTATTTAGCTTCAAACATTAGTTTGTAATGGTTTGCAGTAGGCCTGCAATCTCACATCATGTGTTTTTATCTGGACCAAACATGTTTACTACATAATCCAGGACAATATCATCCTCATCCACTATTAACAGATTGCTCATCTCACAATTAAATATTCTGGGTGCTGATATTATTCTAAACAGCAGTCTTTTAAAGCAAAAACTTTATTTATTTAAATAGTGAAGGCCATTTGCTTTTAACTATCTTTCTCTTGGGGTAGTTGGCAAAACCCTCTTGGAGCATCTAATGTTTGTACCACTTTGACAACAGTTTAGGTGCAATATCCGGTAGGGATAGTAGAATAAACGTCTCTCACATAGCTGCATAATTTATTTGTTTTCAAATTGACATATATTCTTTCACTGTCATTCTTTTTAATGACTGAGCAGCCAGTCAGTTCAGTTACACATTCAATCACACTAAGAGATTGCATACATTTTAATTCAGCATTTGCTTTGGACCATATTAGAAATGACTCTTCTGGGTCTGATCAAGGCATATGGAACAGCACCTGACACACACACACACACACACACACACACACACAC
Organism: Protopterus annectens; assembly: GCF_019279795.1. NCBI lineage: Eukaryota > Metazoa > Chordata > Ceratodontiformes > Protopteridae > Protopterus > Protopterus annectens. The sequence continues at coordinate 1,541,691,672 of NC_056732.1, forward strand.
ACACACACACACACACACACACACACACACACACACACACACGCACACACACACACACACATTAATTTTATTTATTCTGGCAATTAGGCCCAGCACAGGTTTCACAGTTCTGAGTGGATTATTTATGTATGAACTTTCCAACACATAAATCCAGAATTCATGCTTGCTCCCCTTCCACTCAGATATGGCTAATAATCTACCAATATAATTGAGTTTGCCTGCACTAGTACATATTTTCATTTTTACTTCATGCAACTGTGGATGCTTTGAGATGCTTCCTCAGGTAGCAAATGATATCACTGTAACATTGGCCCCAAATAATTTGTAAAGCATAGTGTGGTTTAATGAAGTAAAATTTGACTTGCCCGCCTGATTCAGTGTTCAGCATAGCAGTCACTGAACCCATAAGCAATGCTTTCTGAACACCTTTGTCTGATTTTTTTTCATGTTTCCTTCCTTCACTAGTTTAGTTTTATAGATGACAGCAAAACATCCCATCTTTTAACTTTTCTTAGGCATTCTGCCGAATGCGGCACACTACGCTGACTTAGCATGTAATTATTTGCACCTCAGGCATTTAACAGGCTAGCATTCACTCTGCTTCTCATGTACATGTTTACTTTGGCTTGTAGTATACCCTTTACTGAATTTACCATTTTATTTGTGTTTACCTCACATGCACCATTTGCTGTATTCATGTTAGCATTTTGTCTATTTACCAGTTCAGCCTGCCTATTAATCTGAATTGATTTATTTCCATAATTAAATTCACTTCTAGCTGTAACTTTTGAGATACTTCAGTATCATTCAGTACAGTCACAGTTCTGTCTCTAATTTGCTTATCTTAACACTCACACACATTACATCCTACCACCACACTAACCCAGAGTCTTCTCCCCAACATATCACATCTACTTCCTACACTACAACACTGCATGCACCCTGCTCTCTTTCATATAGCACCCCATCATAATATAGAAATAAAACTCCTCCCATACACCTATTCAAATAGACCATCCTTACTATACAATAAGTACATCACCAAATTTATTAATTTAATTACACATATTGCATTCAGGCTGACGCTCAACAGAGACATTCACCCAAACCCCAGCCCTTTTACCCCTTTTAGTAACCCTCACACAACAAATACGCCTTACAAGACACCTTATTTCTCCAGAAATACAACTGATTTACTAATACTAAATATTAATATCAGAAGTGTAGGAAACAAAGTCCACGAACTCCATGCTAACCTTTCCTTATATTCACCTGAGGTTGTACTACTAACCAAAACTTGGCTAAAGCCAGGCACCACCAATAATGAAATTACTGCCCCTGGCTATAACCTATTATGCAAAGGGAGAATAAACAAAAAAGGAGGTAGTGTTGCTATATTATTTAAAGACCATCTAAATATCACAACACTAGACATACCAACTCTATCCCTAGATACTGCTGAGATTTTACTTTTTAAACTAAAACATAACAGTAGAAAATCTATTAACTTAATTGGATGTTACTTTCTGCCCAGCAACAACAATGTAACCACCCTCAAAAACCTACTCCACTGGGCATCAGAGGCACTCCCTCAAGAAACCATTATTCTAAGGGACTTTAACATTGATTGGTCACATTGCAACTCTAATATACCCACTACCCATATCAGTCTTCATGGATTTACCCAGGTAATCGAAACACCCACTAGAACAGACAAAACAACAAACATGCAGTCTATCCTAGATTGGATACTGACAAGCAAACCATCCCAGGTAGGTCAGTCTGGCTTCCTACCTGACAGGCTAAGTGAGCACATGCCTACCTAAATAATTAGACACCAACCAACTTTAGAGAAACCAACTACCTACCATCAAATACGTAATAAAAAGAACTTCATCCCAGCCAACTTCATCTCAGCATTAAAAGACTGCAATTGGAAACCCATCAACTAACTAAACCTAAACAAAGCCACTAAATACTTTAACTCCACATTCCTAAACATACTAAACACCCATGCCCCTCCTAGAACCATTAGAATCAAATATAACTTTGCTCCCTGGATGACCAAGGAAACCAGATCTCTGCTTCTTGCAAGAGATAAAGCCTGGTCTACAATCAAAACAAACATACCTAGAATTAAGAAACAAAGCCAAAAAAAATGATCAAAGCAAACAAAATAAACTACTACCATAACATCTAAATAAAACACCAGCATAACCCTAGATTATTTTGGACAGCTATCAATAATGTCCTCCACCCAGGTAAGTCCAAACCCCCTCCCCCACCACTACAGACACCTCAACTAGTACTGAAACCCAATTTAATATATTTTTCACCAAATCCATACTAGCACTAGCAAATTCTCAAACATCCCCTGTACCCAATGTAGAGCATAAACCCCCTACTAATGAAGACAGCTTCACCCTTCAACTAGTGTCTATTAACCTGATTAAGAAATTACTCCAAAAGCTTAAATCAACCACTCTGGCTGCAGACAAACTCTCAGCAGAATTTTTAAAAACTGCTGACGCAGTAGCTTACTCAGACACAATCCTTATCAAACGATCCATCTCTGTAAATATTGTCCCAGAACCTCTGGAAGATATCACATATTATTTCCCCTTCATAAAGAAGGCAGCTCAGTCGATCTAACAAATTACAGACCCATAGCTATACTATCCCCCTCTCAAAAATACTAGAAAGGTGTATTCACTTACAAATTATGGAACACCTCAACTCACAGAATCTGCTGACCAGTGCTCAACATGTGTTCAGACCACACCATAGCACAACCACAGCCCTCATATCATTCACTCACATAATTAACAGCTATAGAAACAATGGTAAAGATGTTTCAGCTACCTTCCTAGACCTCTACAAGGCCTTTGATATGGTCAATCAAAACAAGCTATTAAATACTTTATCAGAATTTAATCTCATCCAGGCCACTCTAACATGGTTTCCGAATTATCTAACAGGGAGACAGCAAGCAGTAAAGAGGGGCCAACAGCTATCACCCCTGCTCCCAGTAACAGTAGGAGTTCTACAGGGCTCTATTCTTGGACCTCTGCTGTTCATAATTTTCTCTAATAACCTCTATACCTCTACTCTCCACTACGCAGTCATCCAGCACATGGATGACTCAATGTTAATCTGCACCTCCTCCCCCCACAGGAACTACATAAACAAATTCAACAATCCTTTTCTCTGTCAAATCACAGCTAACAGACCACCAGCTAATACTTAACCCAAACACAGCAAAACTTATTATCTTCCAACCAACACAACACAACAATCCTAACCTCTCTTTTAACATCCACTCCCATAACAAAACTATAATATCTCCCATCAAACATACTAAGCTACATGGAGTTGTGATTGACTGTAACATGAGGTTTGACCCCCATATCTCTCCCACCATAAAGAAGGTCCATAAAAACTAGGTACCTTATATAGGAATAAACAGTTCCAAACAAACACTACTAGAGCCACAATTGCCTGTACATACCTTATCTCTACACTACTATATGCCTCCCCAATCCTCACCAGTCTCAGAAAATCAGAATTAACCAAACTACAATCCTGTTATAATAAAATTGCCAAATTCGCCACCAACTACTCCTACAGATCCCACCAATGTGTAGCACTGAAACAGCTCAAATGTTTGGAGCTTCCTCACCTGCTTCTATATAATCAACTACTCCTGTCACATAAAAATATACATCATCCATAAAAAAAACCCTTCACTGCAGGACCTGATAATACCTTACTCGTCTCCCAGAACTTGTCGCTCAAACAATAAACTACTCCTCAAAGTATCTAAAGATAATACCACTGGCTCATCCCTCTACTCTAACACAATAGCCAAGCAGTGGAATAAACCCCCCTCTTTCATCACAGCCATGTCCTCCACAAATGAATTTAAAAGGTCCTTAAAAACCCATTTGACAAACTCTTGGCTCTGCAACTGCAACAGTCCAGGTCAATGCAAACACCCCCTGTCTCAATCTACTACTTGACCTATAATATCCGCCAGTCCCTCTCCATACCATTCCACTTTACTCCAATATCTACTGCAGTTCTACTTAGCCGTTTCACTCCACCAGATTACTGACTGGCAAATGCTGAAGTGCAACACCAGGACCTGTTAGAAGAAATAAATCTAGTTACATCAATATTGTTAGGCCACTTACCAAACAATAGTTCTTTATCAGCACTGTACTACTAAGTGTATTTATCATTAAGTACAAACCGAAGACAAAAACCTGTACCTGTACAAGACATCTTACAATGTAAAGCCTTATGCTAAACCATCTATTCACTAGAGTATTTGTCATCACTGATTTAATGTAATTTCTTGTCAGTGCTTTATTGCTGTGAATGTTGCAAACCAGATGATTACTGTATAATGTACTAAATATCCCAAGAAACCAATGTCAACTCAAAATTGTAATTTGGGCAGGATTCATGAAGCCTCCGTGTAAGAGTTATAACTCTTACACGGAGGCTGCAGTTAAACGGAGTGATGTCAGCATGCTCTGCATATTCATGAGAGCATGCTGAATCACAACTAAGGCTAACACGGTCCGTGGAAGACAGTAGGGGGCATGTCTGTAGGCCGAGCCCTGCAAGCGGAAACGCCCCCAGAAGAGTAAAATTGCCCAAAGTAAACACCCACGACAGAGGCCATGGAAATGTGAATAAACACAACACAACACATGCCCCCACAGACTATGAACATAAAATATATAAATGAACATGTTATATATATCTTTTTAATCATAAAGATGTTTGCCCGTGAGTGCGCTCGTTTGCGCGGGCGTGCCCGTAGATTAGCCACAATTAGCAGTCAGTGGAAAAGGATATAAGAACTAAATATGCAAAGTAATCCAAGAAGCAATAGCGTAGTGGTAGAGACGTCGGCTGAAGAGCAGGCATTCATGGTTCAAGCCCCCACAACACCAATTTTTATTTCTATTAAAATAAGCACAAAACAAGTCCCTGACAAACATGTACACATATAAAATCATAGTTTATGTAAAATGTAATGAAATAGTCCATTTATTTTGAAGAAATGTGAGATAACAAAATAATATGCCAGATGTGCCTATATCTGAGCTACAGTTTAACAAGGTGAGTGCATCTGCCCATTGGTGAGCAGTGGTTTAACAGGTGCAAAATGAGTGCCCGCAGGTGAGCAGTGGTTTAACATGCTGAAACTATGTGCCCCTAGCTG
>NC_056732.1:1541697407-1541719907 GCF_019279795.1 Protopterus annectens
TGGTTCTACTTTGTAAGAGTTAAGCCTTTTATAGTACTGTGGTATTGGAGGACAACCTTTATTGTGCCAAACAGTGGACTTGCATTTTCGTGTTGGTATAAGTGCTTTGCTGCTACGTGTTCGTGTGGCTCTGTTTGTATTTGCCTTATGAGTTGAGTTATGGCTAAAAAGTGGCACTGCCTTATCCACCTACTCAGTCACTATCCAAATAAATAGATAGATCTTCTTTTTCTTTAGGCTGTTCCTGTTAGAGGTTGCCACAGCGGATCATCTGTTTCCATTTCTTCTGCATCTTGCTCTGTCACACCAATCACCTGCAAGTCCTCTCTCACCACATCCATAAACCTTTCCTTACGCCTTCCTCTTTTCCTCGTATATGGCAGCTTCATCCTTAGCATTCTTTTACCAATATACCCAGCATCCCTCCTCAGCACATGTCCAAACCAATGCAATCTCACCTCTCCAAACTGTCCAACATGAGCTGACCCTCTAATATACTCATTCCTAATCCTGACCATCCTCGTCATACCCAGTACAAATCTTAACATCTTTAACTTTGCCACCTCCAGCTCTGACTCCTGTCTTTTTATCAATGCCACCATCTCCAACCCATATAACATAGCTGGTCTCACTACCCTCTTGTAGACCTTCCCTTTCACTCTTACTGGTACCCTTCTGTCACAAATCACTCCTGACACTCTTCTCAACCCACTCCACCCTGCCTGTACTCTCTTCCACACTCACCATTACTCTGAACTGTTGATCCAAAGTGCACTTAGCCACACCTTTATCCACCTGTATACAGTATGCTGACGACACCACCATCATCTGCTCTGCCACAAACCAAACTGACCTTCACTACCTTACCCAAAAGACATTTACTACTATTGAACAATGGTTCTCCAATCACTGTCTTCTCTTAAACCCCAAGAAAACTAAACTTCTCCTTTTCTTACCCACACACCTGTCTCCCACTATTAATCTCACAATTACATCTAACAATGGCACCCTTATATCACCTGACCAAACAACCAAACTGTTGGGTGTTACCATCGACAACCTTCTAAAATTTGATTATCACATCAACTCCAGCATTAAAGCAACTAATAGAAAGCTAGGCTCACTCTACAGAATCAGATCTTTCCTAACCACTGAAGCTTGTTCAACCATAGCAAGAACACATCTTATCTCCACTTTACTGTATGCTTCCCCTATTTACACTAATCTATCTAAACATAATATAAAGAAGCTCACAGTAACCTACAACAACATTGCTAGATTTGCAACTGCTTCTCCATATAAAACACATCACTGTCTGAACCTCTCTAACCTAGGATGGCTGGAACTACCACACCTAATTCAGTACCATCAGCTTACTATTGCCCACAAAGCCCTTCACTACCCTGAAAACATACCCATGCTCTCCACCCTTATAAAACCATATAACAACTTAAAAGCCCTACGCTCTTCCAATAAAATCATGATTAAAACATCTCTATCAAAGAATACAGCAGGAGAATCTATTTTTTCCAACTCAGTTGGCAAAAACTGGAACCAACTTCCTAAAGACCTTACTGATCAGACCTCCACTGCACTATTTAAGACCAAACTGAAACTCTTCCTTTCTAACCACTGGCTTTGCTCTTGCATAACTCCCAGTTAAACTACCTCTATTTGACTTCCTATCCTTCTCCCATATCCCTCATTATTACTCCCTTATCAAATTCGTCACTAAATTATTATGTCCCTTTTAACCCATTATAGGACTACCCTATATAAGTAACTCTACTTCTCTCACTAAACTCTAACAACTGTTACTGTATTTTAATTTTTCTCTCCCTTTTTCTCATATACCTGTACTTTCACTACTTCCTTCTCTGTATCCACCTTCTTTATAAGTTCTTTCAAGTATTATTACTGTCTTCTACTTTGTTAGTTATATCGACTTTTTTTTACTTAAATCAAACATATATTTTGTATTTAATGTTTTGTTATCATGTTATGTAGATAGTGGAGCTTTTCTCCTCGGGCCTCCACTGAAAATGGACTTGTATCCAGTTGGACTAGCCCGGTTAACAAATGTAAAATAAATAAAAATAAATAAATAATTTAAACTCATCCACCTTCACCAGCTTTACTCCCTGCATCCTCACCATTCCTCTATCCTCCCTCTCATTCGCACACATATATTTTGTCTTAGTCCTGCTGACCTTCATATGCGGACAACAAGATAGATAGATAGATAGATGATAGATAGATAGATAGATAGATAGATAGATAGATAGATAGATAGATAAATAGATAGATAGACAGATAAATGCATAGATATATACATATGTACATATACATGAATAAATACAAAAATGTTGCATTTTAAAGTGAAACTGTATGGTATTGGGGTTGAGTAAGCTTGCACATATGTGTAAGGACTCTTGGCAATTTTTGAGGAATATTAGCCAGCTATCTTATTTATGTATGTATGTATTTATTTATTTATTTATTTAACATTTGTTTACTGGGAAAGTCCAACTTGGAACAAAGACAATTTTCAGTGGAAGCCTGGGGAGAAACGCTCCAGATGCATATCTTTGTAACCCATCTTTTAGTGAACAGTATATTTTTGTTACAAGTGATGCACAAAATCTTTATTTTGTTATTCTGCATGAGATTGGCCTTTTGTGATTTGAAGAACAGTTAGTGGCACTAGGTGAGTAAGAAGTGGACAAGGTGAATGTGGCTATCCCCCTAATGAAGATTGTTTTGAAAAACTATTATATGTACTTTGAGGGACAATTTTTCAAGCAAATCGTAGGGCTGATAATGGGGGCTGCATGCTCCCCAGCCTTTGCAAACCTGGTAATGGCTGATTGGGAGAGCAAGTATGTGTTCAATAGTAGATATAAGGATTCATGTGTGTATTACATGCATTTTTGGATGATATATTTATTATGTGTAAGGATATAATGAATGAATTGAATTAATTTATAGATTATATTAACCACAAAGCTGCCTTCTTGAAGTTTTCTCACACAGCAAGTTCAGAAAGGATTATATAGCTGGATGTAGAATTAACTAAGGATAGAGAGAACAAAATATATGTTTCCAATATTCACAGCAAACCTACATTCTCAAATTCTTGCATTTTCCTAGTTGGCATCCCATCCATCACAAAAAGCCGTAGTAAAAGGCCAGCTCATACAGTTGGCTAGAATGGTTTCTGATATGAATTCTTTCACCAATGAATGTAACATTCTAGATGCAATGTTTTGGCAAACAGATTATCCTAAAGATTTTGTTTTAAAAATTAAGGATGGAGCATGGAATAAGAGAAATATGGGTGAATATGTACCACTTCTAGCATTAGGGGATACCGGTTCATTAAATTCTGCCAAGAGCTCTTCAAATAATAACAAATTATTTATAACTGCATATAATTGGAATAGTAGAGCCTTGGTGAGTAGTGTGTGTAAAAATTGGAATTTATTAAGGCTTCATGGAGGCTTTTCTGATAAAGTGGGTGATAGACCCCACTTTGTGTATAAAAAGGAAAGGTCATTCAAAAAATTGTTAGATTCCAATAAGGGTAGTGTTAAAACCTGCCTACTGACTAATATTAAGTTAGGTTATAATAAACCAGGTAGGTTTAAATTTGAGAATTGTTCACAATGCCCTTATATTAGGAGAACAGATTATTTGGCTGTTAATGAGATAAATTATCCATTTAACGGGCATTTCACATGTGAAACAAAGCAAGTGGTTGATTTGGCAAGTTGTGACTTTTGCCAAGCATTTTACATTGAGAAAACATTAAATAATTTGAAAACAGAGTATATGAGCACTTACTTGATATTAAGATAGGGAAATTGACTGATGCCCTGAGTAAACATATACTTGGTAATAATAGGTATAAATTTGCTTTTGTAGTTATTGAACAAGTAGTAAAACACCCTAGGGGTGTTATTTTGGATAGAAGAGAGTTAATATGGTAGTTATAATTACATACCTTAGGTTCCCTGAGTCTCAATGAAATCTGTTCAATTAATTCAGTATTAAAACTCAAACATTATAATGCTTAAATAATGATGTGCCTTTTTTAGATGTCTTAATGATGCTTTGGTTTTAAATTATGTTTTAGGGATATTGTATTTTGACCTTATAATTATAACTTGTCAGTCCTTTAATATAATTTTGAGTAGTTGTTTTAAAAAGTTTTTTCAGGATTGCTACAATGAACAGTTGATCACATGATCCCATTAATTACTTGATTACATGGCATAATTTTGATTATATATTGTGTGGTAATGCTTTGGATCTAGTTCTGATGAAGTTGTGTAGCTATACGTTAATTTTAAGAGGAATGAACGCACTTAACTTATTTTTTTTATTATATTTAATTAAAGTTGTTCTTTTACTGTTGATGGTGTAGGTCATTTGTTGGGCACTACAAGTTCTTGTGATAACAGTGATATTGTCTTTCATAGCATTAGGGTCGACTACATTGAAGAAATAGGTTGTTGAGGTGTCAGCTATTGGAAATAGGTTTGCCTAAGAAGTGGGTATAAGGGGTAGCTTTTCTGCCTGGATATATTAATTTTTGGATATTGCTTCAGTATTGTTTTACTGACATGCATGAGCAGTTGCAGCCTCAGCCCAGTTTGCAACAAAAAATAATTACAATGAAACATCGAACACAAAGGTAATACAGACTAGTTATAAAACAAGAAAGATACTATATGCAAACTTTACACCATGTTGATGTCTCCATTTTACAAATGAAACTTGGAATCAAAGGAATAGCAAGACAAGAGTGACAAGAAAGTTTAGCCTTGGAAATTGTATTGGGTAAAACAAAGCAATTAGATGACAGAGCAACAGATATTTAAAGGTAAATATACTAGCCAATGAGACAGAGAGACTGAGAAAAGTATAATATGTTAGATAACAGTGAGCAAAGAGAAAGAGAAGCTATGCACATATTTACAGAAAACAAAAACTTAAGAGATAACCAACAGAGAAGTGGTCTAAATGGGGTAATGTGCACAGAAATTAAGATAATGCAGAGTAGTGTGGATTATATGATATGTCCTGTGTTCTGGCATTTGCATTTCTATTGCTCAAACAGAAAATGTTTGAATTCAGGCCTGAGCTTAGCACAGTTAGTATGTTCAGTGAGATAGTGAGGAAAGGATTGACACAGTTTGGAGCAAGTACATGTAAACTTGATTTAGAACTATCTATTTAGTAGCTGGGGTTGGACAGTGGGGCCTACAGTCCCCTGGTTTCTGAGGTTATAGGATGGGATGGTAGTCAGAAGCATAGCTGGCTCAACTAGCTCCCTCTGCCCATTCAATGTTCCAGCACCTTACCCCCACCCCCTGCTCTTCAACTGAAGAGAACACAAAAAATACTTTATTGTAATAAGTTAGATGGCCAGATACAGTGAACATACACCCCACCCCCTCCTGCACCAACCATTCAGATCCTGTTTCTGTGCCCTGTCCCTGATCCTCCTTCCACACATTTCAATAAAATAAAAAATAAAAAAAAAATGTTTAAATGTAGCAAACTGCTTGCTACGAATGTAGCAACTAGTTGTTACAATCTATACCCAGCCTCCATGGAGTGCTACGGCACTCATTGTTTAGTTTAAAAATTGTTCTTCTTTTGAACTGTAGCAAAATGCTCACTATAAATGTAGTAAACAGTTGCTACAGTTTATAACCTGTCTGCACTAAGCAGTACAGCACTCAGGTTTGAGTTAAAAAAAAAAAGAGAGAGAGAGGAATTTTCTTTTTTTTTTTACTTTCAAACTGTAGCAAACTTGCAGTTTTGACCACACATGGAGCACTAGGGTAGGTTTGACTGTAAATGCAATGCCAGCTTTTAAAAGCCAGTATTGTATAAAAGAATGATCCAGAATGACTGATTGTAACCCCACCAGCACTTTGCACTTGAGGCAGTTGCCCCTCTCACCCCACCCTAGCTACACTACTGATGATACTGATAAGTTTCTTTGCATGTGAAGAAGGGGCATCTTGGTGGAGTAATCTGAATAATTGAGAGCCCAAAAGTAGCTTCATGGCTTGTACTGGAATAAAGTCAAATGATGATGTTTAAGGTGCGGGGAATTGTTTATGAAGTGGTATATTTTATTAGTTAATGTCTGTAGTATAATGTCTGTAGTATAATGTCTGTAGTGTTGATGTGTTTTATTGAAACAGGTGACAAAGATGGGAAAGCCATACTCAAGTTGTTTGAACAGGATGCCTTTCCCAATGGCTACTCTAGCTGGTGATGAAAAAAACTAAGATATATTCTGAGCTCAGAAAAGGAAATAGTTAATTTTAGATTTATGTTTTTTAGTATGTTCCTGAAAAGTAAGAGACTGGTTGATCCAGATACCCATGTATCTGAATGAAGTAATGAAGTCATTAAGTGATAGCCAACAAGCTTAAGTAAGTTGAGAACTTTCAAAAGCCTTTTCTTAGTACCGAACCGCATAGCTTTGTTTTGTTTTTTGTTTTTTTTTTTTTGTGAGGGTTAAAGAGAAGGGTATTTTTGGAGGTGAGTCTGTGATTTAGGTCCAGAGTTCAGTCTGTAGTTGGGTTTGATTTAACTGTTACACTGGGTTGCATATGAAGGTAACCAAATAACACAATAAGGCTCACATAGTAACACTTTGTGGCTTAAATAGTGACAATCAAAAACGCACTTGTAGAACATTCTGTAGTAACTAGGTAATCTTAGCAATGCTAACTGGTAACTTCAAAAAATGGGCAGACTAGTAAGGAAGTTGCAGGTTTACCAACACTTAGTAGTTTCTTAGAAACTTTGTAAATAATGCCACAAACTCCAGTCTTAGTTCAAAAATCACTTATATTAAAAAACAAAAACATATATATGGTTTATCACTTTCATCAAAAACCTTGGGACTTCTTCAGAACCATTACTTACAAGTTAGAAACTCCATTAAATATTAACATAAGTTACCAAATGTCCAATCATCAGTCACAATCAATTAAGCAGTAGAAGTTAAAGAAATATACAAAGTTAGTTTTAATATATAAATAAAATCACTGTATCTAAAATTTGTACAAAACAAATTGGTGTGTATTATTCATATTAACAATCTTTGGAAAATAAGTTAAATTGTGTGAATAAATAAAAAAAATATTCAAAGACTTATTGTAAGGTTAAAAAGTTTAAAAAGTGCTACAATGTTTAGAACGGCCCCAGAGTCTGAGGGGACAGAGAAACAAAGGGAGGGGGAGAAATTGGAAAAGGAACAATTTAATGCCTTTCACAGTACAGTGAAGGCATTTCTGTTACACACTGTGGTAAGGTTTTCACCTACTAGGATTGTAGCATTTACAACTACACAGACCTTAACATTGACAAAAACTTTTTTTCACTTTTCAAAAAAGGTTTTAAATTTGTGCCATCCTTTAAGACTGATTTAGCTGACACACTAGTATTTTTAAACTCTACACAAGGAAGCTCAGCTTCCAAGTTATGTTTAAGAACCAAGGGATTGGGCTTGACAATTCTTTAAACACACCAAAAATGAGACTTAAGAAGAAAAGTACATTCAACCCACCACTCCACCCTACTGCTGCTACATTTGAAAAAAACTTGCAGCACTGAAATACATAAACTAATTAGAAATCATAGGAATAAGCATTACAATCTAACAAAGGAAGAAAGACTGCTTATGAACACACTCAGAAATGATAAGTCTCTGAGATTTATGAAGCCAGACAAGGGTGGTGGTTTGGCCATAGTGGACAGGATGTCTTACATTAGCAGCATATGTAATTTATTATACGACAATGATAGACACAAAATAACATCTAGAAATGAAATTAACATTGCTCACAAGAAAACTGAATACTTGTTAGAGGATTCTTTGAGGCAGGGGGTCATTAATGAACTCTACGAGTTTCTCATTAATAAACATCCCAGTTATTCGAATGGCCTTTGAAATACCCAAAATACGCAAAGATGTGATGGATCCCCCTTACCATTAGGGGTATTTGTCAATAGCAGTTTGAAAAATTTCATGCACCTAGTTAAGCATATTCTAAGAGACTCATGGGATTTCCTTACTAAAGTTAAGTATGAGTATTTTCAAGAAAATATTACTTTTTCTATGATAGATGTGATTGATCTTTTTACCTCAATACCCTACAAGGGAGGTCTGGACTATTTTCATGTAGCTATTCTGGAACTAACCAATCTGGACAATACAATGATAAAGTTTATTATGGAAGTTATGAATACCATACTTCACAATATTGTATTACCTTTGAGGGGGAGTTTTTCAGACAACTAAGAGGAGTAGCCATGGGTACAAGTTGTGCCCCCATGTACGCCAAATTTGTTATGTGTACCTGGGAATGTACTTTTGTCTTTAACTCTTAGTACAATGACAAATGGTTTATTTACCTTCATCTTTTGGATGACACATTTATTCTATGGAAAGATCAAGGGACATTTAAAGAAGACTTTTGTACTTATATTAGCAACACAACAACTTTGATCTTATTCACCCACATGCACTCTGACCACAAAAAAAATAAGTATCCTGACATCACACTATACAAAGATTTGGACAAAGAATGTTTTGGATTTACCATTTTCAGAAAACCAACATTCTCAAATAGCTATTTAGAATACAACACTTGCTACCCATGGCACACAAAAAGAAACATTTTCAAGGGGCAACTGATCAGAGGTGCTAGGAGGTGCTCAGACCTGGTGAACTTCAAATTGGAGGTAAACAAGCTGACCTGTATCTTTATAGAAAGAGGTTAACTTCAAGGCATTTTGAAAAAAGTTAGGTGATTAAATTATTATTGTCTGGGGGAACAAATACAAACACTTGTTAGGGTTAGATCAGACCGATACCCCTATTCCCCCATGAATTCTTCCAAAAACAGCAGCTACATCAATTCTATGGTATTACCTTATGGGTCACATTCAAAGAAAAGTAAAAAAATGTACTAGGCAAAAACTGATGTATTTTCAAAAGTAACTTGAAGATTTTGTCATTTTTTGGTGATGCACCTAAATGTGTCTTTAAACCAGGCAGGAACTTGAAAAACCTGCTAGAAAACCCTAAAAATTACCTCTTGAGGCATAAATGAACTGGCACAAAGAGATGTGGTGCATGTAATCAGTGTTTTTACATTTTAAACAAGAACAAGGTTGAGGTAGGGTCCCCCAGTACAGAAACCTTTTTAGGTGATAGAAATTATACATCTAAGGGGGTGGTTTATCTCACTATCTGTGATGGTTGTGGGCATTTCTATATAGGTAAAACTGAATGACAGTTAAGAAAAAGAATTGACAAACAATTTATGCTATGAGCAGGAGAAACATCATCAGTGCACTGTTCAAGCATACTTTATTATGCCCTACCTACACTAGATTTCAGTTTGGTATCTTGGAAACTGATCCTTTCTCTCCCAGAGTTGGTGCATGGGAAACAGAATTAGAGAGGAGATAACTAATATGACAACTAAGACTGAATGCTGCAACAATCCCTGGTTTAAATGCACATACATCTATTACCCCATTCTAAAAACAGAGCAACTACACTTTAATATTAGCTAGCTCTATACACTTCCTGTCCTTTAACAAGGTACATATTAACCCTTTTCCCACACTCAACATTTTAGCACTTTTTAAACTTTTTAACCTTACAAGTCTTTGAATATTTTTTTTATTTATTAACACAATTTTCTTCATTGGTTTTTAATATGAATTATATGCACCGAGTTGTTTTTGCATGAATTTTAGATACAATGATTTTTTGATGTATTAAAACTATTTAACTTTGCATATTTCTTTAACTTCTACTGCTAAATTGATTGTGACTGATGATTAGTCATTTGGTAACTTATTTTAATATTTAATGGAGTTTCTAACTTGTAAGCAACTGTTCTGAAGAAGTCTCAAGGTTTGGGATGAAAGTGCTAAACCGTATTTATGTTTTTGTTTTTTAATACAAGTGATTTTTGAACTAATACTGGAGTGCATGGCATTATTTATGAAGTTTCTACAATACTGCTAAGTGTTGATAAACCTGCAACTTCCTTACTAGTCTGCATAGTTTTTGAAGTCACCAATTAGCATTGCTGAGCTGACCTAGGTACTAAAGAACATTCCATAAGTGTGTTTGCACTTGAGTCTTACTACATGAGCCTCATTGTGTTATTTGGTGGCATTTTTTGGCTGCATGGTCACATGCTGGTTCCCTGTTCTTTCTGTGAGTAACCACATCATTGGCATATAAGACAAGTTCCAATCAGGATAGGTCAAGGGGTATTCCATTTATAAAAATAGAAATGAGTATTGGAACAAGTATTGATCTTTGTAGTACACCTACATAAATGTGGGCAGTATATGATTGTTTTGTAGGAAGGATTTTTTTTTTCTTCCAGAACATTTGGTTTTATTGCAGAGCTCATGAATGTTGTAAAGAGTTGAGCTTCAGTATCAGGTTTGGTTTAAGTTATACTTAATTATTGCTAAGTACAAAACAATAGAACAAGTAATGCACAGCAGTAGCAAATTATTAACAAATAAGCATTATAATACAATACAATAGTTCTTCCTGCATTAAAAAGCATAGTTTACTATGTGGATTAAAGTTAGAAGGGTTCTTTTATGTAGAATTTTCAGGCAGAATTATGCAAAGTAGCCATTTGTTGTCATCAGACATCCAAGAGGTGGTTTATGTTTGACTTGATTTTTATGATGCTGTAGTATTTAGACCAGAATCACATCAATGGTGCAGTAAAATTGTTAGAAAGTTTTATCAGTTGAGAAGGTAGTGTCAATGAATCATCACCTAGCGATGAGCAAGTTTTTGTACACAGTTAGGAGCTACTCTAGGAACTTGACTGATAAGCACATCTACTCAAGTGTAACGAACTTGCTGCTGATCACAAACAAGCATTTGGTGTTGTGATTGACAAAAGGCAGAAAACAGATGTTGGGTGACTGCACCAGCACCCCTGATTTCTATGCATATTAATTCTGAGGTCACTTGAAGTTACAGAAAGCACTTATCAGAATAGGAATGTACATCTGCAGTTGCTTAAACTCGTATGCATACACAAGTATTTAGTTGCGAGCAGTTAGCCCATGAGCATTTGGGATGCAATCACTAAAAGGCAACCGAAAAGAATATTCAAAGTGAGAGTGCACCATGAGTTCACATGTAAAGTTATATTTTATTTACATTTCATTCATTCTTTCATTCACTGTTTTATCTTATTCATGATTAAGGGGGAGAGAAAGCCTATCTTGGCAAACAAGGGGTGTAGATCATGGAAACAGTAAATCAAAGGAAAAATACATTTGCCTTGGGGTTTGATATAATTAATTTCAAAAAAGTTGTCATGTGATCACTTAGGGGGGCAGCAGCAAATTTACCAAGATTACTTTATGAATTGCATAACAAAAGCTAATATGTGGAAGCATACTTCTTTGTGCTGGGTTCAATTCAGGTTGGCAGGAGTATAAATTATACTACCAGCTGTAGCTTTACTTTGTCATGCAAAAAAGTATTGTTATTTTTCTCATTCCAAGCTTAGGTCACCCATATTTTTGATGGGTTCCCTGTCCAAGAATATTGCTAACTACATTTATTTTGTTGTCAGCTGCTGAATAAATCATTAAAATGCTACTATCAGAGGTCAGTATATCAGAAGTGAGGCTGATTCTATTTTCAGCTTTAAAAATAGCCTCCATTGCAGGTAGTTATGCCATAGACACTTATTTGTCTGTTTGTACCCTTGCCAAACATTGTTCCTTGGACTGTTGACACTCTAAGACAAGAGTCAAATGGCACTTTATTGACATTTTTACTGAATTTTCATTACCATACTATGTAGCCATCTCTACCTACCATCGACAAGAATAGTGCAGCCAGAGAGAAGTGGGACTTTTTACCAAAAACTCATGCTACGCAGCAGTTTTGATGAGTTGATGGGTAATAGAAAGTTCACTCCGGGAATCACTCCAGTGGTTCTACTTGATAGAGGCACTAACGTCAGGTGGCACGATGCCAGGGCACTTCTATGGGCTAGGCTTGTAAAGGCTCCAGGGCCATTAGCCTAGTACACACCTATGAACCTATGAACCTACAGTCTAAAAAATATGGTATAGGATTCCTTCAATCTAACTAGGCCCACCAGACAAGAATAAGGCAGCTGATAAAAGGAAGCATTCAATCCAGAGGCTCCTGTTGATATTCATAGTTTATTTTGTGCAATGGAAACATACTGCAATTTAAATAAAAAAAAAAAAAAATAGAAAACAAAGTGCATATTTATTATGGTCTATAGCTATGTAATTTCTAACTAACTTTTCTAGAATGGCTGGTTAACTATTTTTGTTTTAAGCCTGTTGTTTCGAGAGCCTTAAAGAAAAGGTATACTGTCCAGAAATATGCACTTAGCAGCGATAGAAGGGCTATAGTCTTATGGGAAGGAGTCAGATATGGATCATGGTCAAATGAAGCCCTAGACAGGCCATTGGTTCACACGTTCATAGGGTAATACTAGATAATTGATCCAGTGGACTATTTGTAGCCTAGCCACAAATCCCAAATCATGGTATCCATTGGCTTGAATAAATAATAACTAGTTTTGACCTCTTTCAATGAGGGCTTGAAAGGCCAGATCCAGGTTGTATTTATGACAGCCCATCCACTCATCCAGGTTACACTTAAAGAGGGTCAGGGAGTCAGGTTGCTTTAATTCCAGGGGGAATCCATTCCATAAAAGAGGGATTCTCTGAAATATATATCTATCCTGCCAATATGTCCTATTTATGTTTTGGTGGAAGTTTAGGCATCTTGATTTAGTGTTAAAGATAGTATTTGTTGTGACTATGTAAAAGGTTGCACAGGGTTAGATCATTTCAGGCTAGGCATGCTAGACAGAGGTCCCCTCTCAAGACTTGATATGACACTGAAAAGAAAGGGAGAGTGTTTTAAGGCAGTCTGGCTAGCTCAAGAAGGACTTGCCTTTGATCATCTTAGTCAGAAGGCTGTACAGTCTCACATGCTGAGTCATATGCTTAGATAAGTACATACCAAAGGGGCCATTATACTCAATTATGGGCCTGATGATGGAGGAGTATAGAGACATGACAACTTTCTTGGACCTAGAATATGGTGATTAGTCTGACAAGATAAAAGGCTATCCTGACAACAGTGGCTATATGGTGATCAAAGGATAGTTCATTGTCAAAGTGCCTAGTTCCCAAACAACGGAGTTGATTTTTACAGGTATATCACCTATGTGCTAGTTGCATGGGTGTTCTCTTTTACCAAAAGGGAAATGTTGCATGTCTTTCCATTTAGGTTACAGCTGTGATACAGCCACCATTTATTAGTGTATATTTGTCCCTCCTGATGTACCCAAACATCATATGGGGAGTCTATAACAGCACCAAGTTTATTGTCATCTGCAGACTTGGTTAGCACCAAGCCTTTGATGTCAGCCTTGAAACTGAGAAGTAAATACCAAAGAGAAGTGATCCCAGGACTGATCCCCAAGGGACACCACTGGTGACTACCTACTCTGATGACAGCATGCTTCCAGCTCTAATAGACTGGATTCTGTCCATTATACAGTTTGTTATCCAGCAGGTTACATTACTTTTGGTTAGCATGTCAATAATGCCAGAATGCAGGACTGTATCAAAAGTCTTGGCCAGGTCCAGGTAGGCAGTGTGGACTGATCTGCCTGTATCAAATGCATCAGTGACTTATTTAAAGAATTCCACCAGGTTCAGGAAATTAGACCTGCTCTTAACAAATCTAAACTGGCTTGGGTCCAAGGTTTGTGGACAGCCTATGTCCTTATTAATAAGTTCCATAATAATGCGTTCCATTGCCTTACAGATAAACCTGTTGATGCTTATATGTCTACAATTCCAATGCCCTGGATTGGTTTTGCCCCCCCCCCCTTGTGGAATGGGATGACTACAGCAGTTATCCATTCCTCTGGCCTGTATCTTGTGGACCGGCTGAGACTGGATAGGCTTAGCAGAGAATCTACCAAACAGTGATTTGTACTGACAACAGGCAGCCTGGCAAATTATCTGAATCCATGAAGCTCATATTTTTGGTCTTGGAGAAAGCAGTCAAGACATGATCAGAAATGCATGGAGGGGGTGTGCATGTGCTAATATGAATGGGAAAGTTAGGAGGAGATGAGTAACATTAGAGCTGAATTTATCTGCTAGCATGTCTGCTATGTCATCAGGGAATTTGTAAGGATTATTATTATTATTATTATTTATTGGCTCACAGCATTGACAGGCATTAGTTTTAGGGTTTCTGGTGTAGCTAATGAAGGCTTTGTGATTGACTTTAGCAGAAGTGACAATTTTCAATTCATATTTTCTTTTGGAGATTTTGATTTTGCTTCTAAGTTCATTGTTAATCTTTTTGAGCTCTAGTCTAGTTAATGAGGTATTAAGTTTGCTCTTTCGGGTTTAGAGCTCCTTCCTCTTTTGTGTATGTGTGTGTGTGTGTGTGTGTGTGTGTGTGTGTGTGTGTGTGTGTGTGTGTGTGTGTGTGTGTGTGTGTGTGTGTGTGTGTGTGTGTGTGTGTGTATGTGTGTGTGCGTGTATATATATATATATATATATATATATATATATATATATATAAATTTGTGTGTATGTATATATATATATATGTATATAAAACACACATATATATATTTTAGTGATAACTGTAGGTGTTGAGCATAGGTAGCTAATATTGGTGAGAACTATGCCTAGTATTTTTGAATCCTTTGTTCACACATTTCACCCAGAAAGCTGGCATTTATGAAATTAATTTATTTTTGCATATTTCTTGGTAGTGGTAGTGTAGGCTTCCCATTTAATGGAATCATAGTTGAAATCCTTTAAAAGAATAGTATTTTGTTCAATAGTGAGAGTAGTCAGTTTGCTTAGAAATGCCTCATGGACTGCAGTGGACATAAGTGGGAGTATGGTAGCTGGCTTTGATGTATACAGCATTTTTAATTAATAAGAAGTGAATATGGAGCAGTTCAAAGCCATTGTCCTACCTTAAGAGTCTGGAGGGGATTTGGCTTTTTAGGAATACGGAGATACCATCTCCAATGTCATCATCATTTTTAATGTTAGGTCTGAAGGAGAGGTTAGCATTGAAACCCTGCATATGGGGTGTCACTGTTCAGAAAGTATGTTTCAGTAACAGTGACAGAATTTTTTGAAGGTTTTAACACCTATCACTGGACTATAACTGTTTTCTTTCCAGCTTCTCAAAGACTAGGCAATGGTGGAATACACTTTTAAAATAATGTTATGGCTAGGTTTTAGATTAACTAGTTAGTCATATAATTACCTAGGTAAGTATTTAAATTCAACAATGCACTTCAAGCCTTGTATATAAGTCTTGGTTTACATGATATGTAATTAAATTTGCATGACCTAAAACTAAATTTGCTTATCAAAATTGTAAGAAAATATTTAGTATTATGCATTGTATAGAGAAGCATATCCGTATATATCTTTCCTACTCCCAGCTGCTTAGTGCCCACAAAATAATACACAAACCTGACACCTGCCCATCACTTCAAAATATCCTCAAACATTACTTCCCTCCTAGGAATCTCCACTCACAGAGTAACTACCTCCTGACCACCACTAGGTCTCATAACAGTGCAGGCAACTCACTTTATCAACATATGTTGCTAAGCATTGGAACTCCAACCCACTGACCCTAAAACAGGACAACATTATCACACATTTCAAACACAACTTAAAACAGCTTCTAACTTCCTCATGGCTATGCTTAAGGTTACCATACGTCCTCTTTTTTGGGCTCCTGTCCGGGCTGTTTTTGAAAATTCTGTGGTTTGTCCGGGTTTTAAAACCCGGACAAATTGCAGAATTTTCAAAAAGCAGACATCCCTATTTCGGAGTTTTTTCTCCACTTTCTTTTATATTTTGATTGGCTCGTATACTGGTATACCAGCCAATCAAAATACGGAGCTCTGTTCAATGCGGAACTGCTTGATGTTCCGCATTGAACAGGAGAAGGTCCGCTGAGCGTGTTTTTGATTGGCTCGTATACCGGTATATGAGCCAATCAAAAAGTGGAGCTCTATTCAGTGCAGAACTGCTTGATGTTCCGCATTGAACAGAAGAGGGTCCGCTGTGCGCGTTTTTGATTGAACCAATCAAAAATCCCCAAACACGGACCCTTTTTTTTTTTTTTGCTCTTCAACCTAAGAGGACTAAATAATTTTTTCGTCCTCTTTCACATATAAAGAATTATGGTAACCCTAGCTGTGCTCATGCTCCCATCCTGACTAAACCAACCTTTCTTTCTGTTTCTCTTTCATTGCCAATCTCTCTATCAATCACCCTGACTCTTTCTCCTTTCTTATCCCTGCCTCTTTTTGTTTCATCCCCACTACTGTGACTCCAACTAACCTATAGTCTTACTTGTATCCTACTAATAATCCCACCTTACCCACCTCATATCTTAGCCATCTACTATTATCTCAACCGGTCCACTATCAGAACCTTTTCTACTTGTTTTTCTTGATTATTTCTGGTAATACTCTTCCTCCTCCTCTATTTTCTGTTCCTGCTCTAGTGACATCCTCCCTCACTAATGTCGATGTCCATATATTGAACTTGTATGCATTGTAATTGCTCTTGTATCTCCAGCTATTACATATTAACATGTCTTTGAATTATGTAAATTAATATAACTTCTGAAGTATGTGATAAATGTCTTTACAATTTGTCTCAATGCTACCTCCAAAGTAATGTTTAAAATGATTAATTTTTATTGTTGCTCATTGCAAATATATATTTTATGTGGAGCTTTTCTTCCCAGGCCTTTGCTGAAAATGGGATTTGTGCCCAGTCAGAATTTACAGGCATAAGCAAAAGACAATAAATTCATAAAGTATATTCACGATTCAGAATTTACGATTTGTCTTAGCATATTCACTCTTGCATAAATAAAAGTTTTGAAAAAAAATATTTTGGTAACTATGCGGATATTAATATTTTCATAGGTTCATAGGTTCATACTAGGCTATCTGCCCTAGGGCATTTATAAGTCTAGCCAGAGTGTGTTTGGCTTTCGCCACCCATTTTAAATGAATTTTGCTATGCCCTTTTTCGAGGATAGTATACTGTGCCTCTGTCTAACAGTGACACAGAAGTGATACCCGGGGTAAACCTACTATCTCCCATCCACTCATCAAGATTCTTCTTGAAGAGAGTCAGTGAGGGACTCTGCCTAACCTGGACTGGGATTTTATTCCAGAGTGAAGGGAGCCTCTGGGTTATGAATCTGTCTCTGTCAAGAGCTAGAAAAGCTTGAATGGAATGTAACTTCTTATTTAGGATTCTAGTATTGAGCAGTGCTATCTTTATGTAACGTTGATTGTGATTTTGAACCGGATTGTGTTTTATGTGTTTTTACCAGACTGTATTTAATGTGATTTATTTTATGGATTGAGGGTGGATATTATTAAAGATTTCAGTTTTTTTCTGGCATCTTGTGGAATTTTAATATTTTTATAGAGCTTTGGTTATCCCTACATACACTTCGTAAGCCTTGGTTACAGTTCTTAGTTCATGTTGGCTTATGGAATTATACTGTGTTTTTGGTTCTTGTTACGTAGATAATTTGAGAAGAATGATCTTGCCTAAAAACTCAGTGGGGAGAAAAAATCTTGGCCAATATACAGTAGCCATGAGAGCAGAGATGCAGCCTTCCCTCACAAAGCAGTTAGGATTACTGAGCATCTCCTCCCAAGCTGACATATATTGGATCCCCCTAGAATAACAGAAATAGTTGTCACTGATTGAAGTCAATTATCTTTTGTTTTTAGTGTGGCATTATTCTTATTAATGGTAGGATACTGCTTAATACTAGTTTCACACCAATTTTGGATGCATAATTGAAGAGATCCATCATGTTTCTCTTCATATAATCCAAGGAAGTATGTCTCAATTTATTCACACCCACATGCACAATGAGAATCATATTTGTATTTGAACAGAAGGGACTGAGGACCCTAGTGACATGGGGGATCCTGGCTCCTAAGAAGCAGCTCACCCTCATTATGTCTTTGCACAGCCTAGTGATTAGTGCATCTGTGTCCCTGACTATGAAGTCACCTATGAGTAAGACTTTGCTTAGTGTAGGGACAAGCTTGCTCTTGTTGTCTTAAGGGCTTTGGCCTACCAGTAGCATGACTGCTTTTTGTAGTTATGTTTTCTGTATTGTTGATATGTGCTATTTGTTGCCAGTATGACGCTGAGTGCCCTTTGTACCAATCCTATGTGTAGGAGGCATTTATGGTTTTGGGTGGGATATTTTAAGTACGTAAGAGGGCTTAATTGTTGGTTTAGAATATGGTTCAAGTTCAAGTTCTGGTTTATTATACTGCATAATAACTAAACAATGCAAGCCGTTATAATGATCAAGTAAACAGACTATGAGATTATGCAGTGATATGCTAAAACAGATCCTGCTAAGCAACCAAACTATGGTTATGGTGAGCAATACAATATTTAAAATAACAACAATTTTAACATATATTCAAACGGATAGTACAAAAAACGTGTGGTGCAACATAGTAGCTGGCATTCCCAAAACAGGAGATCCGAAACACTAAATGAAAATTTTAAAGCCATATAAAAATAAAAACGTGTGCCAGCATCTTTATTTATGCTTGAGATAACATCAAACAAAACAAACAGATGCTTGAGATAACATCAAACAAAACAAACATATGCCCTCACACCACTAACAAAGTAGATAGAAGTTTTTCAGATACATTTTACGATGACAAAAAAGTGCCTGTTGAACATAGCAAAAATTTGGAAAAACAGATATCAGGAAGCAAATTAAGAACAAAACTCTTCAACCATTCACTGTTCTTTCCTCCACCCTTTCTTCTACCCTGTTTGGCAGGGTTATCCACAATGGTTATCAGAACTGATAGCGTGGTGAGTATATTCTACGATTTTTGAAGAGATGCTGACCTCCAAGATTAGAAGATACTTGCTCCTCTCACATATAGAATTGTGTAGTGGAAGAAGCAAGGAGCTCTCAATGAGCATGGAGCAGATTTTGCATTGCTCCAATGTGTCTAGTACTATCTGATTGGCAACAGATGGTGAGGCTTACTGTGCCTGCATGATACATACTGCCTGCTAATACAGGCAATACTCATAGGCACTAAACAAATGAGGTCATAGGAAAGGGTCTTTATACCTGGACACAAGGATACATGAGTCACAGAACCAGATTTATAATAGTATATGTTCATTATCAATATGTGCAGAGTAATAAAGTCAGTTAAAATGTTGAATTAACAAGTATCAAATTAGTTCATGTGCAGCAACAACAGCTAAGCTTAAATGATATGGTTTAGTGCCACAATCGCAGTTTAATACAAACATTAGTAACAGTGTAGGAACAAATGATGGTTACGTGAATCAGTGACTACCACTTGGCTTTGGTGCCTCAACTGCAGCTCAATACAAGCGATTTGGATCAGGTACCACAATGACAGCTCAGTACAACTGGTTTGGATCAGGTGCCTCAACAGCAGATCAGTACAAGTGAGTTGGATCAGCTCAGTGAGTTCAGTACAAGTGATTTTGCTTGGGTGCCACAACAGCAGCTCTGTACAAGTGATTTGGACCAGCCATCTCAATGGCAGGTTAGTATAAATGATTTGGCTTGGATGCCACAATAACTTCTTGATAGAAATAATTTGGATTAGTGGCACAACAGCAGTTTTTACAGTATGATACAGTCTGAGGCTCAGAGTGCCTACAGCAAACATAAACAAGTGACAAGTGTAAGGGACTATAAGGTCAATTAAAATAAAATTATGGTTGCTTAAATACCACAACTTTATGTTTATTCAGGTGCCTCAACTAATATTCCACTACAGATTTATAAATTACAGTAAGATTAGATTTATACTCCAAATGTCTATAACTCAGCAGGCAAGGTACTGAAGAGAGAGAGAATAAGCAATATGTGTACAGCAGAGGACGTTTTACCCTAAATATTATGTCTCTCTTTGAATGTCCTTAGTTTCACACAGCTGTGCCTGTGCATCCATAGCTGCCCACAGGAATTCACAGGAGTCGACAGTAGTATGGGGGCATGCACAAATGGATACTGTTCTTCTCTTAGTATAGTAACTAGTCAGTATCTGTCAGAGGTGATACCATTTCATAGGGTTTTTATCAGAACCAGACAGTGCAAGCAATTGAAATGGCCATAAA
Source organism: Protopterus annectens (assembly GCF_019279795.1). Taxonomy (NCBI): domain Eukaryota; kingdom Metazoa; phylum Chordata; order Ceratodontiformes; family Protopteridae; genus Protopterus; species Protopterus annectens. Next base: position 1,541,717,742 of record NC_056732.1, read on the forward strand.
CAGTTCTCAACAGTTTCTCAACAGCACACAACCACACTGTGGACTATGCAGTACTTCCCAGATATAGTAAGGTATGGTTCTTCAGGTTTGAGCGCATATCCTCCAGCATCCCCATGTTGCTCCAGTCCACCTGAGTAAAGCAGCAGTGTCTGCAGACATACTGAGTTTAAACAAACAAGAGAATATAGGCCAATCAAAAAACACACTACCCTTATAAAAAGTAGCAAGTTTTGCCCAGAACAATAGCAGCTTCCCTTTTCTCACTAGGAGATAATGTGATAAACCAGTTCTAAATGCAAAAGTCTACCACATCACAAAAGTACAGTAGAGTATTTAAAATCATCAGTAGCACACTTTAAGTGCAAAAACAAACGTGTACTTCCCAGATGTAGTGGGCTTTGGTTCTGAGGTCAAGTTCAATCAGGTGTCCTCAAGCATTTTTGTATAATCTAGTGGAGGCTGGTTACTACAAAGCAAAGGGGTGTCAGGAAACAACTGAATGATGGAGCTAATGAGAATGGGGTAAAGCTCTATTATGGAAAGTCAATGACCATTACCATAGCCATTCATTTTCATCTATGGACTACCTCAGTACCCACTCTTTATGACCACTTTATTGACTCTATACACCTCCGATGTCAGATGTCAAATGTCAAACTGCAATTAAAAAGATAAGGCTTAGGTAAAATGCACCACTAGCCAATGGACGCCATGAGCTCCCCTGTAGCACAATTGTCCCCCCTGCAACTTCCATATCCTGGTCCCATTCCATCCAGATAAATTCCTTCTTTCCATTTTTTTCATACTAAGTCTTACTTTTTAGCTTTTTTTCTCCATCCTTTGAACAGACCCCAATAGGCCTAGACTGTACTGTAATAAATGTGGAGGAAGTAAATGAACAACGTCAGGGGCCTGCAGCTGCTAGGCCTGCAAAAGTCACAGAGTACTCAGTGCCCTAAATTGCATCTTAAAGATTTTTTTAACAACCTTTTAATGCAGTGATGGCCTGAATAAAAACTATGACTTAGGAAACAAAATTTAGTTTTCTTTTTTATTTCAAGGAAAACCATGTTGTACATGAAGCTTAATGTTTAAAGATTACAAAGCAATAATTCCTGATACAGTGAGATGTCAAATGCTTGCAAGAATCTATGAATCATACAGCTGGAGAGGAAACCAGAGCACCTAGACAAAACTGCATAAAGACAAAAACTCAACACAGAGTACTAAGCACTGAAAGTACAACATTGATGATTGTGATGAAAGGGAAAAAAATCATAAAGGCCAACTTAATTATTTTAGATACGCTGCAATCCCTCTCCCCACACAGTCATTTTGGTTTACTGTTACATTCCCAAAACTGCTTCGGTCAACTGATCAAAATGTCAACCTGGAAAGATGAATCCATACCATCGAATAGGCAGCAAACTCAAAATGGAATACATCGACTCCTGGAGTTCGATGTATTCGACATAGCAGGCGATGACCCATGCTATTCAACTTACCGTACTGGTAATTTGACTTTCCGCAGTCAATGGTACATGTATTTTCCTATTTTGCAGGGGGACTGCACCTCCCATGTCCCCTGCAAATAATATATATTAACTCCGAGATTGCACTACAGTGAGGAAATGGGTTAATTCCCTGTTCCTCACTAAACCACCATCTCCATACACAATGCCGAACTCAGAAAATTGATCTACACTACACATTCACTGTAGTGTAGTCTATATTTTCTGGTTCAACATTCTGCCACTTGCAAACTGCCTTTCAAGCACATGCCAGTTGATCAAAGCAGTTTTGGGAATGTAATAGTAAACTATTCATTTTTTATCACAGCCAGCCACCATATCCATCAATGCAAATGCATGTACGAATGTGACTGTCCACCTCAGAACTTTGATGGAAATAAAGTGAACAAATGCACACATAAATAACTGCCACACAAGAATATTCTCAGTTCACTGCTGTTATGTACAACTCACTGCAAGCCTCCCACACCAACAACTCTTTACCTCTTAGCTCAAGAATCAAGAGAAAAGCTAAAAAATAATTGGAATCAAAGGGCCAAAATCAGTGAGTCGAAGAATATACATTCATATGTGTGTGCCCTGTTATGCTTAGAACGTTGCTAGAATAACAGTTTTAGCATTACCATGCTTTTTT